>NC_069503.1:1032900431-1033055431 GCF_027579735.1 Bombina bombina | reverse complement strand
CTCAAGTGATCGCGTTTACTTTAAACTCATAATACCTGTGGTAAGCCCGATGAGTGCAAACCCCACAAAAAAAACCTTATTGCTCGCGTGCCAACGTTTGCACTCCACTCTTAACCTGGCCCGTTATCTTTTTAGAAGTTTAATTCAGCTTTTAATGTAGTATAATCTTTTTTTTTTTTTAAACTGATCTGTTAAGACAGTTTTGTTGAAACAATTTTGGATTAAAGTAATTAAGTAAATAAGAAGTATTATTATTTAAAATGATTTTTTCTGTAGAAAAACAAATTGCAAATAGTTAGATAGAGGTTGATCAATAGTCTTTTTAAAGAATTAAAAAGGTTTTTTTAAATTTTATCTTAGGCCCAACTTATTCTTGATACTGCACATCATGTTATAATGAGCATCTGAATAAGTCCCCTTTCTTCTGTTTCTTGCCTTATTTATGAAAAAACAAACCCCACCTATTATAAACCTCCTACACATGCTGAGAATGATGCTCATTGATAGCTAATTGGTTTTACACAATTGCAAGAGTTTTTGGTAGACATGTGCGGTTCGTTTCGGATTTATTCGGAAATTCAGAAAATTCAGTAAATTCGGAGATTCGGATCGATTCAGATTTCCGAATTAAAATACTTCCGAATCTACCGAATGAATCCGAAATAGCTGCCGTATCTCCGAATAAATCCGAATTAGCTCGGTAAAATTCGGCATTTCCCCATAGGAAACAATGGGAGTTTCGGCTGAAAAAAAAAACTAACACCGCAGCCCCATTGTTTCCTATGGGGAAACACTAAGTCTGCACCTAACACCCTAACATGTACCCCGAGTCTCTAAACACCCCTAATCTAACACTTATTAACCCCTAATCTGCCGCCCCCCGCTATCGCTGACACCTGCATTATTTTATTAACCCCTAATCTGCCGACCGAATATCGCCGCCACCTACATTATAGCTATTAACCCCTAATCTGCTGTCCCTAACACCGCCGACCCCTACATTATAGTTATTAACCCCTAATCTGCCCCCCCAACGTCGCCGCAATCTAACTACAAGTATTAACCCCTAATCTGCCGACCCGATATCGCCGCCGCCTACATTATAGCTATTAACCCCTAATCTGCTGTCCCTAACACCGCCGACCCCTACATTATAGTTATTAACCCCTAATCTGCCCCCCCCAACGTCGCCTCAATCTAACTACAAGTATTAACCCCTAATCTGCCGACCCGATATCGCCGCCGCCTACATTATAGCTATTAACCCCTAATCTGCTGTCCCTAACACCGCCGACCCCTACATTATAGTTATTAACCCCTAATCTGCCCCCCCCAACGTCGCCGCAATCTAACTACAAGTATTAACCCCTAATCTGCCGACCGCAAATCGCCGCCACTATAATAAATGTATTAACCCCTAAACCGCCGCACTCCCGCCTCGCAAACACTATAATACATTTTATTAACCCCTAATCTGCCCTCCCTAACATCGCCGCCACCTACCTACAATTATTAACCCCTAATCTCCCGCCCCCAACATCGCCGCTACTATAATAAGGTTATTAACCCCTAAACCTAAGTCTAACCCTAACACTAACACCTCCTAACTTAAATATAATTTAAATAAAACGAAATAAGTTTACTATAGTTAAATAAATGAATCCTATTTAAAACTAAAGACTTACCTGTAAAATAAACCCTAAGATAGCTGCAATATAACTAATAGTTACATTGTAGCTATTTTAGGATTTATATTTATTTTACAGGCAACTTTGTATTTATTTTAACTAGGTACAATAGTTATTAAATAGTTAATAACTATTTAATAACTACCTAGCTAAAATAAATACAAATTTACCTGTAAAATATATCCTAACCTAAGTTACAATTACACCTAACACTACACTATCATTAAATTAATTAAATAAATGAATCATATTTAAAACTAAATACTTACCTGTAAAATAAACCCTAATATAGCTGCAATATAACTAATAGTTACATTGTAGCTATTTTAGCATTTATATTTATTTTACAGGCAACTTTGTATTTATTTTAACTAGGTACAATAGCTATTAAATAGTTATTGACTAATTAATAGCTACCTAGTTAAAATAATTACAAAATTACCTGTAAAATAAATCCTAACCTAAGTTACAATTAAACCTAACACTACACTATCATTAAATAAATTAACTACAAGTTCCTACAATTATCTACAATTAAATAAACTAAAGTACAAAAACCCCCCACTAAATTACAAACCCCCCCCCCACTAAATTACAAAAAATAAAAAAATATTACAAGAATTTTAAACTAATTACACCTAATCTAAGCCCCCTAATAAAATAACAAAGCCCCCCAAAATAAAAAAGAATGCCCTACCCTATACTAAATTAAAAAAGTTAACAGCTCTATTACCTTACCAGCCCTGAACAGGGCCCTTTGTGGGGCATGCCCCAAAGAAAACAGCACTAACAGCCTAACACTACCCCCCTGAAGATCTCCCTACCTTGAGTCGTGTTCACCCAGCCGGGCCGAAGTCTTCATCCGATGGGGCAGAAGAGGACATCCAGACCGGCAGAAGTCTTCATCCAAGCGGGGCAAGAAGAGGTCTTCCATCCATCATACAAGTACCAAAATACAAACAAACACTAAATTACCAAAAATAATAAAATATTACAATAATTTTAAACTAATTACACCTAATCTAAGCCCCCTACTAGCTATTAATATAGCTACAATATAACTAATAGTTACATTGTAGCTATTTTAGGATTTATATTTATTTTACAGGCAACTTTGTATTTATTTTAACTAGGTACAATAGCTATTAAATAGTTATTGACTAATTAATAGCTACCTAGTTAAAATAATTACAAAATTACCTGTAAAATAAATCCTAACCTAAGTTACAATTAAACCTAACACTACACTATCATTAAATTAACTAAATTAATGAATCCTATATAAAACTAAAGACTTACCTGTAAAATAAACCCTAATATAGCTGCAATATAAGTAATAGTTACATTGTAGCTATTTTAGCATTTATATTTATTGTACAGGCAACTTTGTATTTATTTTAACTAGGTTCAATAGCTATTAAATAGATATTGACTATTTAATAGCTACCTAGTTAAAATAATTACAAAATGACCTGTAAAATAAATCCTAACCTAAGTTACAATTAAACCTAACACTACACTATCATTAAATAAATTAACTACAAGTACCTACAATTAAATACAATTAAATAAACTAAACTAAAGTACAAACCCCCCCCACTAAATTACAAAAAATAAAAAAATATTAGAAGAATTTTAAACTAATTACACCTAATCTAAGCCCCCTAATAAAATAACAAAGCCCCCAAAATAAAAAAATGCCCTACCCTATACTAAATTACAAAAGTTAACAGCTCTATTACCTTACCAGCCCTTAAAAGGGCCTTTTGCTGGGGCATGCCCCAAAGAAAACAGCTCTTTTGCCTGTAAAAAAAAAACACAATACCCCCCCACATTACAACCCAACACCCACATACCCCTACTCTAACCCAAACCCCCTTAAATAAACCTTACACTACCCCCCTGAAGATATCCCTACCTTGAGTCGTGTTCACCAAGCCGGGCCGAAGTCTTCATCCGATGGGGCAGAAGAGGACATCCAGACCGGCAGAAGTCTTCATCCAAGCGGGGCAAGAAGAGGTCTTCCATCCATCAGAAAAGTACAAAAAAACAAACAAACACTAAATTACCAAAAATAATAAAGTATTACAATAATTTTAAACTAATTACACCTAATCTAAGCCCCCTACTAGCTATTAATATAGCTGCAATATAACTAATAGTTACATTGTAGCTATTTTAGGATTTATATTTATTTTACAGGCAACTTTGTATTTATTTTAACTAGGTACAATAGCTATTAAATAGTTAATAACTATTTAATAACTACCTAGCTAAAATAAATACAAATTTACCTGTAAAATAAATCCTAACCTAAGTTACAATTACACCTAACACTACACTGTCATTAAATTAACTAAATAAATGAATCCTATATAAAACTAAAGACTTACCTGTAAAATAAACCCTAATATAGCTACAATATAACTAATAGTTACATTGTAGCTATTTTAGCATTTATATTTATTTTACAGGCAACTTTGTATTTATTTTAACTAGGTACAATAGCTATTAAATAGATATTTACTGTTTAATAGCTACCTAGTTAAAATAATTACAAAATTACCTGTAAAATAAATCCTAACCTAAGTTACAATTAAACCTAACACTACACTGTCATTAAATTATATTTGAAAGAGTGCATCGATAGGTGAAAATCAGATCAAGGGAATGACCATCTTTGTGAGCGGGAGAGACAGTCCATTGTGACAGGCCGAAAGAGTAAGTCAGTTGAAGAAGTTGGGATGTTAAAGTTGCCAAGAATGAGGGCAGGGGTGTCTGAGGAAAGGAAATAAGGAAGCCAGGCAGCAAAGTGATCTAAAAATTGAGTTGGGGAGCCAGGGGGGCGGTATATGACTGCAACATGTATGGAGAGGGGATAGAATAACCGAATCATGTGTGCTTCAAATGAAGAAAATGTGAGTGAAGAGAAGGGCTGTATTTGTTGGAAGGTGCAACAAGAGGAAAGTAAAATACTGACACCACCTCCTTGTCTATTGCCAGACCTAGGAGTGTGGCTGAAATGGAGACCCCCATGTTACAGTGCAGCAGTGGATGCTGTGTCTGAACCAGAGAGCCAGGTTTCTGTAAGAGCCAGAAGGTTAAGAGAGTGGGAGATAAAGAGATCATGGATAGAAGTGAGCTTGTTGCAAAAAGAGCGAGAGTTCCAGAGTGCACAAGTGAAGGGGGAGGGGTTTTTAGATGTAAGAGGAATGCGATTAAGGTTACCAGAGTTTAGTTTATGAAGTCTATTGAAAGGCACACAAGGATGTGAAAGGGTAGGAGGTTGTGAGGGACCAGGATTAGGGGAGATGTCGCCAGCAGCTCGTTTGAGCAAGAGGGAGAGTGACATGAGATGAGAAGCAGATTTGCAGTAATGAGACTGTTGTTTGGCTGAAGTGCAGGGGGGAGAGAGGGTGTTTAGGATTAGGTAAAGTTTATGAGTACAAAAATAAGGTGAGTATAAGAGAGATGGGCTAATGAACAGTGCAGGTGGAGAGGGAGAAGGAGTAATTGAGTAATGTAATTTGTTATAAAGGCAAGAGGTAGCAAAAGGAATATGAAGATATTGAGCATTATTTTGAAAGTGGAACCAAGTAAACACATGAGACACAGTGTTACAGCAGCACTTGCAAAAGGATACAATGAGATACATAAAACATAGCATTACAAGAGTACTTGCCTTGTGTCTTGCCCCTTGCCTAATCCTTGTTGAATTCTTGTATAATTCTTAAAGATTAGTGCCTCACTAATAAAATGTTCACTTTGAAAATGTAAACATATACTATTGTTAAAAAGTACACAGCCCTGTAAGCAGTGCACATCCCCAAACTAGTCTGAAATATATACAGGTAGGGCAGTCAGCTGAGTCCACTAAATTTAGTTAATTGCTAATCAAAGACAGTTGGTAAGGCCAATTGGAATATATATATATATATATATATATACACAGAGACTTGGAGTAATATGACAGAATAGCAGGGAATAGCAGGATTTCAATGCAGGGCCTGTACCAAAAAGAGAGACTTGGGGGGTTAGTTATCAACGCGTCTACTTTTCCTGCCTTCGCCGGCCCAATACGCCCGCCTAAGCTCGCCTCACATCGCCGCCGCGGACCTGAAAAAATTCGCCTAACTTAACAAAAAAGCTGTCAAAAAGCCGCGCACCAAGTACGGGGCAATGAGCAGCGGACTGTGAGAGTTATCACTCATCCGATCTCGCTGCTCTTCGGCTTTTTTACAGCTTTCTTGCTAGCCTGTCACTAAGCACCCACACTAACTACACTGTTCTATCCCCTATACCGGCGCCCCCGGAGCCCCCCCGCAACTAAAAAAAGTTAGTAACCCCTAAACCGCCGCTCCTAGACCCCGCCGCAACTCTTATAAATGTATTAACCCCTAAACCGCCGCTCCCGGACACCGCCGCAACCTACATTATACCTAGTAACCCCTATCCTGCCTCCCCTATATCGTCGCCCTCTATAATTAAGTTATTAACCCCTATCCTGCTGATCCCGCACTTCGCCGCAACTAAATGAATAGTTTAACCCCATAAACCACCACTCCCGGACCCTGCTGCAACCTATATTAAATGTATTAACCCCTAATCTGTCCCCCCTACACCGTCGCCACCTATAATACATTTATTAACCCCTATCCTGCCCCCCACTACACCGCCGCCACTGTAATAAATTTATTAACCCCTAAATCTAAGTCTAACACTAACCCTAACATCCCCCTAACTTAAATATTAATTAAATAAATCTAAATAATATTTATATTATTAACTAAATTAATCCTATTTAAAACTAAATACCTTTAAAATAAACCCTAATATAGCTACAATATAAATAATAATTATATTGTAGCTATCTTAGGATTTATTTTTATTTTATAGGTAACTTTCAATTTATTTTAACTAGGTACAATAGCTATTAAATAGTTATTAACTATTTAATAGCTACCTAGTAAAGTAAAGACAAATTAACCTGTAAAATAAAAACTAACCTAAGTTACAATTACACCTAACACTACACTATACTTAAATAAATTATTCATATTTAAAACTAAATACTTACCTGTAAAATAAACCCTAAGATAGCTACAATGTAATTAATAATTACATTGTAGCTATTTTAGGATTTATTTTTATTTTACAGGTAACTTTGTATTTATTTTAGCTAATTAGAATAATTATTAAATAGTTATTAACTATTTAATAACTACCTAGCTAAAAGAAATACAAAATTACCTGTAAAATAAATCCTAACTTAAGTTACAATTAAACCTAACACTACACTATCAATAAATTAAATAAATTAAATACAAATAACTACAATTAAATACAATTACACAAACTAACTAAAGTACAAAAAATAAAAAAAGCTAAGTTACAAAAACTAAAAAAATAGGTTACAAACATTTAGAAAATATTACAAAAATTTTAAGCTAATTACACCTAATCTAAGCCCCCTAATAAAATAACAAAGCCCCCCAAAATAAAAAAATTCCCTACCCTATTCTACATTAAAAAAGTTCAAAGCTCTTTTACCTTACCAGCCCTTAAAAGGGCCTTTTGTGGGGCATGCCACAAAGAAAACTGCTCTTTTGCCTGTAAAAGAAAAATACAACCCCCCCAACATTAAAACCCACCACCCACATACCCCTAATCTAACTCAAACCCCCCTTAAAATAACCTAACACTAATCCCCTGAAAATCATCCTACCTTTAGTCATCTTCACTCAGCCGAGCCACCGATGGAACTGAAGAGGAGATCCGGAGCGGCAGAAGTGATCCTCCAAGGGGCGATGAAGAAATCTTCCATCCGATTAAGTGATCCTCCAGGCGGCGCTGAAGAAGTCTTCCATCCGGGCGATGTCATCTTCCAAGCGGCGCTGAAGAAGTCTTCTATCTGGGCGATGTCATCTTCCAAGCGGGGTCTTCAATCTTCAATCTTCATCCCGCCGACGCGGAACATCCTTCTTTCCCAACGGACTACCGACGAATGAAGGCTCCTTTAAGGGACGTCATCCAAGATGGCGTCCCTTCAATTCCGATTGGCTGATAGGATTCTATCAGCCAATCGGAATTAAGGTAGAAAATTGAATCAGCCAATCAGATTGAAGTTCAATCCGATTGGCTGATCCAATCAGCCAATCAGATGGAGCTCGCATTCTATTGGCTGATCCAATCAGCCAATAGAAAGCGAGCTCAATCTGATTGGCTGATTCAATCAGCCAATCAGATTTTTCCTACCTTAATTCCGATTAGCTGATAGAATCCTATCAGCCAATCAGAATTGAAGGGACGCCATCTTGGATGACGTCCCTTAAAGGATCCTTCATTCGTCGGATGAAGATTGAAGGCCCCGCTTGGAAGATGACATCACCCGGATAGAAGACTTCTTCAGCGCCGCTTGGAAGATGACATCGCCCGGATGGAATACTTCTTCAGCGCCGCCTGGAGGATCACTTCATCGGATGGAAGATTTCTTCAGCGCCCCTTGGAGGATCACTTCTGCCGCTCTGAATCTCCTCTTCAGTTCCATCGGTGGCTCGGCTGAGTGAAGACGACTAAAGGTAGGATGATCTTCAGGGGATTAGTGTTAGGTTATTTTAAGGGGGGTTTGGGTTAGATTAGGGGTATGTGGGTGGTAGGTTTTAATGTTGGGGGGTTGTATTTTTCTTTTACAGGCAAAAGAGCTGGTAAGGTAAAAGAGCTTTGAACTTTTTTAATGTAGAATAGGGTAGGGAATTTTTTTGATTTTGGGGGGCTTTGTTATTTTATTAGGGGGCTTAGATTAGGTGTAATTACCTTAAAATTGTTGTTATATTTTTTATGATAAAGTAATTTTTATTATTTTGTAGCAAGTGCATAATAACTAAAAAAAAAAAAAATATAAAACAAGAAATTACCAAAACAAGGAAACAGAAATCCTAGTTTTCCAAAATTACATAGTGAATAAAGTAGTTAAAATTATGTATCATTGAGTCGTTCAGTCGCTATATCATAACCTATAAGGCCACTCTTGCCAAAAAAAGGCTTAATGGCACCCAACATTTGTGAAACAATAGTCAATACAGTAAAGAATTTTCTTTTGTAGCTGGAATTAAAGTAACTTTGTATACAGTTGTGTTGCTTTAAGGCTCAAATTGGTTACATACTACCAGGATAAGAAATAATAAATTAAAGAAATAGTGAAGGGGGAAAAGAGTTAGGTAGAGCAAAGAGAGAGAGAGAGAGGTAGGGTGTAGATGAAGGGGTATCTCCTGACCATTCTACGCCGCTTTATTCGGAAGTTTGTTATATGTGGAATTAGTATGTCTCCTATTGATCTAAATTTTATCTATCGTGTTTGGGGATTTTAAAATTCAAATATTAGGACAATCCAAGTGGGGGGGGCTCTATTGGACTAGTCTAGTGTGTAAGGACACATTGTGTAATATCCAGTAGTACCATACTTTCTGGAAGGTTTCTTGAGTATCTAGAAGAAATGCTGCCTGCTCTGACATGTTATAATAAAATTAAATTTTTAGTTGGATTTCTTCCCAGGACGGGGCGCTCTCCCTCCAATGGTGGGCTATACATATCCTCGTGGCTGTACACGATATCCTAATAAATAAATTAATGTATTTATTGAATTCTTTAAGTCTGACGTGGAGTAAAGCTTGTTCCATGGTAAGCTTAATAGGGCTGTCTATGATAGAGCTTAAGAACCGCAATAGCTTGTTCCACACCCTGCGTGTATGTGAGCAGTCCCACCACATATGTTTATAGTCCCCTACCTCCCCACAGCCTCTATAACAGAGTCTAGATCTATCTTTGGTGGAGTGTGAGGTTATCAGCGGTGTTAGATACCAACGAAAGTTGGTCTTAATGCAGTTTTCCCACATATCTGCACTTAAGAGTCCCTTCCCTGCACTAGATAGAGTTACATGCCACTCTCAAGTCTCCACCTCCCTATTAATATCCCTTTCCCATTTAGTTTGTAGGGTGGATTTAACATTGTCTGATGCTAGCTGGATTGCTTGGTATAGCCTAGAGATGGTGTTCTTGGGCCTGGATGAGGTGCTGCATATGTTCTCTAGTATAGAGGATAAATTTTTAGATATGGATGGCAAGATAGGGTGAATGATGGAGCTAAGTTGCAAGTATAAAAACCATTCTAATTTGATTGGCTGCAATTTTTCTTGTAGTTGTGTGTAGCTCATTATTTTACCTCCCACTATCAGGTCAGCTATTCTATAAAGTCCTCTATTTTCCCATTTTTGCAGTTCATGCCTAACCAAGCTTGTAAGTGTGGCTTTAGCGGAGTGCGTGGGAAGTAGAGTTAGAGAGGTGGTCAGTCTAGACCATTGTTTAATCATGAAGTCTATTACTGGATAAATGTGTTGCTTCCTATTAAGGCACCGTTTAGGGTCCCAAAGAATTATGTCTCGTGGGATGATTCCTGCAATATCTGTTTCTAGTTGGGTCCAAATAATGTCTTTGTCGGGGTCATTGAGAAGTGCGGTCTGTGCTAGTCTGGCTGCCTGGTAATAGTGTTTAATGTTTGGTGCCCCCACCCCCCCCAATTGTCTGTTCCTAGAGAGGACTGCCGAAGGGATTCTGGCCTTTTTGTTTCCCCTTATAAAACTAATTAACTGCTTTTGTAGGTCATCCAGGTCTGAACCTGGTATTCTAATTGGCAGGGTGCAGAATAGATATAAGATCCTTGGTAATATCATCATTTTGACTGCCGACAGTCTACCAAACCATGTAAATCTTAATTTACTCCATTTATTTAGATCTTGTTTAATAGATTTATACATAGGGGGATAGTTTGTCTTGTATAATGTCGATGAGCATGTGGTTAGATTTATCCCTAAGTATCTAAGGAGGTTTTTAACCCATTTAAATTCAAAATTGGCCTCAATCAATTTTTTGGTATGGTCCGGGAGGTGTATAGGTAATGCTTCGCATTTCTCCAGGTTAATTTTATAGCCTGATATTGAGGAAAAGGAGTTGAGGGTTTGGTAGAGGTTCGGAAGAGTCATTAATGGTCTTGATAGGGAAAGTAGGACATTGTCCGCGAAGAGTGTGAGTTTATATTCCTTTTGTTTAATTTTAATACCAGTTATATCAGGGGATCTTCTAATATGTTGGGCCAGGGGTTCAATGCAGAGCGCGAACAGTAATGGGGATAAAGGGCAGCCCTGACGGGTCCCATTGAGGACGGCAAATCTTTCGGATTGGTGGCCCATGGCTCTCACGCTTGCTGAGGGAGTGGAATATATATTTTGAATTGCTCTCATAAATTCTCCAGATATACCTATTTTAGTTAACACTGCCTGCATGTATGTCCAGTCAACTCTGTCAAATGCCTTCTCTGCGTCCAAAGAAAGGAGCAGAGAAGGCGTTTTTGTCTCGTGCATGTAGTCAATCAAGGATACCATTCTCCTGACATTATCAGGAGCTTCCCTATTTTGAATGAAGCCGACCTGGTCTGGGTGGACCAGTTTGGGGAGTAAGGGCTTAAGACGATTAGCTAGAATCCTAGTGAAGATTTTTAAATCCTGATTTATTAAAGAGATTGGTCTATAATTCTGACACCACGTCCTGTCTTTGCCTGGTTTCGGGAGTACTATAATTTTAGCATCTAACAATTCAGAGGGGATCATATGGCCTTTTAATATGGAGTTGCAAAATTGAACTACATGTTTTGTGAGGGATGGTTTGAATTGTTTGTAATATTCCCCTGGGAAACCGTCAGGGCCCGCCGCCTTGCCTGGCTTTAAGTCCTTAAGAACCCCTAGAACCTCTCTGTCTGTAATGTCGGCATTTAAAGAGTCTAGTTCTTGTTTGCTAATCTTGGGTAAGGCTGCCTCCTCTAGAAAAACGTCAAGGGATTTCTGTGTCATTTCTGTTTTGGTTACCTTCCGACCGTCGTATAAAGAGCCGTAATAGGCTGCGAATGAGTCGACTATATCTTTGGGGTTTGACGTTAGGACCCCCTGAGAGTTATAGATGGAGGGGATTTGTTATATTTTTTAAATGTTTGTAATCTATTTTTTTATTTTTTGTAACTTAGCTTTTTTATTTTTTGTACTTTAGTTAGTTTATGTAATTGTATTTAATTGTAGTTATTTGTATTTAATTTATTTAATTTATTTAACGATAGTGTAGTGTTAGGTTTAATTGTAACTTAGGTTAGGATTTATTTTACAGGTAATTTTGTATTTCTTTTAGCTAGGTAGTTATTAAATAGTTAATAACTATTTAATAACTATTCTAATTAGCTAAAATAAATACAAAGTTACCTGTAAAATAAAAATAAATCCTAAGATAGCTACAATGTAATTATTAATTACATTGTAGCTATCTTAGGGTTTATTTTACAGGTACGTATTTAGTTTTAAATACCAATAATTTATTTAAGTATAGTGTAGTGTTAGGTGTAATAACTTTATTTAGTTGCGGCGGTGTAGGGGGACAGATTAGGGGTGTTTAGACTCGGGGTACATGTTAGGGTGTTAGGTGCAGACATCTCCCATAGGAATCAATGGGATGTCTGTCAGCAGCGAACATGAACTTTCGCTATGGTCAGACTCCCATTGATTTCTATGGGATCCGCTGCCTCCAGGGCGGCGGTTTGAAAACCAGGTACGCTGGGCCGGAAAAGTGCCGAGCGTACCTGCTATTTTTTGATAACTAGCAAAAGTAGTCAGATTGTGCCGCACTTGTGTGCGGAACATCTGGAGTGACGTAAGAATCGATCTGTGTCGGACTGAGTCCGGCGGATCGAAGCTTACATCACAAAATTCTACTTTTGCCGGTATCTAGGGCTTGATAACTAAGGCGAATTAGCCTCGCCACAAATAACTGATAACTACCCCCTTGGTGTAAAATGACAGAAAAGCAGAAAATAGCAGGATTTCAATGCAGGGCCTTTCCTTTCTAACTCTAATCTAACTCACTTTCCTTTCTCATTGCTGTAACAATTCTCAAAATACAATTCATATTCCTGTGAGCAGTAGCTCCTGGAAGATGGCTATCCTCCCTTGCTTCTCCTTTACTTTTACCTAAATACACATTCCTCAAAATGCAGTTACCCAATAACAGTTTTTTCCTCAAAAACACAGCTGCAATTTTTACATGTGTTTTCTTAATTGTAGAATCAGCTCCCAATAGATTTGACTTACCTGTTACAACTTCAGAGGGCTCAGAAACAGCAATCTCCTCATCACAGGTGTGTCCAGCAAGAGCAGCATATTAGTTTTGCAATGGCAGAGGTTGTGGCTAATGCTTCTGGTCTACTGTTCTAACTCTTTTGGAACCTATAGTAATCCATCTGCTTCTCCCTGTTGATCTCTGAGGTAGATGTGCTTCTTTCTGGGTCAAAAATCCAGGGCCAGGAGCCAGGGGAACTAAGTGAGGCAAACAGTGGTCAGAACTGTGAGTGTTCCTTGGGTGGAGTCGAGGAAGAGTTAAATGTGTTGTGTTGGAAGAGCTGGTCATGCCATGGGTGGAGTTGGTCATCTAATGGTGTGACTATGTCATCCTAGGGTATTGCTAGTTGAGCAGAATCAAAGGTAGGAAGATCAACTTTACTCTTTCTATTAGCTAAACAAGCACCTTCATACACCAGTGGTGATTTTTTAAGAATATTATTATTTTGCACAATCATAGAAGTGTCAATGCAATTTCACAAACAAATGTAATCACTATCAAAACACCACTCTTTTACTATATTTTTAATGATCGGTGAAAAATTGAATTCATATAATTTGTTAGGGTCTTTTGTTATTATCACTCCCAAATATTTCATATACTCTGTTACTTCCTCGAATACATATTTTTTTTTATTTTTTTATTTTTTATAAAGCCATAGCATCTGTGATTTCTTCATATTAATCTTATATCCTGAATTGTATCCAAATAGAGAGATACTTTCTATAATTTGGTCTACATAAACTTCAGGATCAGATACATATAACAACAGGTCGTCTGCAAATGCCGCTATCTGTAAGTGTGTTTCCCCAATCTGAATACCAGGCAATAGCTTTTTCAAGAGAAGTATGAATGGCTCTAGGGCTATGTTAAATAACATCGAGGATAGAGGGCATCCCTGGCGTGTACCTCTATATAACTGGATAGGGGTAGATGTGTTTCCATTTATACATATATATGCATCTGTTGGTGTATAAATTGATCTAATATATTTAATAAATTGACCCTTGATATTCCCCATTTCCATAGTATAAAATAGGTAATCCCACTCTATTCTGTCGAAGGCCTTCTCAGCGTCTAATGACAGTAAGAAGGCCTCCGACAGACCAGATCGAGTATCCCCTTTCCAATATTTCTGTATAGTGTGTAAAATATTTCTTATATGTCTAACTGATGTTTTCCCATTCATAAAGCCTACCTGCTCCTTTGATATTATTGTGGGTAGAATTGTATTGAGTCTGTTTGCCAGGATTTTCATCAAAATTTTATAATCAATATTCGTTAGTGAAATTGGTCTATAAGATTGAGTCTCTAACTGGTTTTTCCCGGATTTAGGAATAACGATCATATTGACTATTTTAAAGGTGGGAAATAGTTCCTCTTTCCCCTCAAATATTGCTCTATAGCATTGATGTAGTGGATTTATCACTTTAGATGATATCGCTTTATAAAATTCGGCTGGTAGTCCATCAGGACCTGATGCTTTAGATAAAGATAGATTATGTATCACTTTCTTTATTTCATTTTCTGTTATGCCTTCATTCAGTATCCTGTTTTGGTCTTCACTAATTTGTGGGACATTAATCTGGTTCCATAGTTCTTGCTGTTTAGTGTTATTATGGCCCTGGGATTTATATAGACTTTGGTAGTATTTCTTAAAGCATTCTATAATACTCCCTGTATCCTGATATATTTGGTCCCCATCCTTTATTGTAGCAATATAATTTTTTGATTTTGGTTCTCTTAATAGATTTGCAAGCAGTTTGCCTGATCTATTACCCCATCTATAGTATCTTGCTGACCTTTTTTTCAGTTCTTCCTGTGCTTTCTCTAAATTCTTAATGTCTCTTTCTTTTTTCTTATTAAAGTATACCTGTTTATTCTGTATTGTTGGATTTAATCTATATTGTATATATGCACATTCTATCTGATTATTAATCCTTGCTTCTTCCTTCTGATTTTTGTTTTTGATATACTTTAATTGGGCAATCATTTCTGCTTTCATGACCGCCTTTGATGTTTCCCAGAACAATTGGGGTTTTGAATGATGCTGTATATTATTTGTTTCAAAATCAATCCATTTTTCCTCTAGGAATTTTGTCCATTGCTCTGAATTATATAAATATTTGGGATATCTAAAGTTATTAACATTACCATAATTTTTCCTATTTTTCATCGATATCAATACCGGTGTATGATCAGATAAACAATGTTGTAATATTTTAATATCTTCTACATATGTATGTAATTTGTGAGAGATGAGGTAGTAGTCTATTCTTGACATCGCACTATTAGAGCGTGAAATATGTGTATATTCAGATACATCTGGATTTTTTTTCCGCCAAATGTCCTCTATCCCCAGATTTTCACATAGTGTTTGTATAGTCTTCTTTTCGTAATTATGTCTAGTTTTACAATTTCTGGCTGTTTTTGCTATTCTTCTATCGATTGTTGGATTAGGAGTTATATTAAAATCGCCCATCATTATTATCTCATGTCTAGCTTGATTTTGTAGGAGTTTTTGTATATTTAGCCAAAATTTACTTTCCTGTTGGTTTGGGCCATATACATTACAAACTGTGTATTTTATCCCATTAATTGTTAGGTTTAGTACTAGATATTTACCCTGTTTATCTTTATATATATTCTCAATTTCATATTGTAATTTTTTATGAAATAATATAGCAACCCCAGATGATGAACTATTATATGATGAATATATAACTTCTTTGACCCAGTCAGTTTTTAATTTTTTATGCTCTTTGTCTGTTAGATGTGTTTCTTGTATACATGCGACATCAGCCTTTAATTTTTTAAGATGGTTCAATATAGCTTTACGTTTAATGGGGGAATTAATTCCTCCCACATTCCACGTAATAATTTTTACCATATTATCTTAAACAAAGGGGACTTAGATATATTATATCTAGATTCATTTGTCTTAATCATTATTTATTCTTAAGAATATTCTTATATAGCTCATCCTGTAGTTCAAAATGTTTCCTTACCCATCTTATTATCATATTGATATATATATACATAGACTTTCCTGAGTTTTATGTAAAAGATCTTAAAAGATGGCAAAACCTAAACTTAGATTTAACAGGCAGAATTCACGTAATTAAAATGTCTATTCTACCAAAGCTAATATATCCCATTCATATGCTTCCACTAAGAATCCCGGTAAAAGATCTTAAACTGATTGATAAGGTAATAAGAGGTTATATATGGAAAGGAAAAAAATCAAGAATCAATATTTCCAAGTTACAAATGCCCGCACAAAAACTGGGTTGGGGGCTTCCGAATATAAAATATTACAACTGGGCGGCATTAGCTAGATATAGTATTGAATGGATAATAGGGTTAGAAAAATACACTAATATGAAAATAGAGCAAGAACTGATTAAACCCCTATCAATAGCATATCTACCCCACGCAGAAACTTCTGAAATCCCCAAGGATATTAGAGACCACATAGTCTTTCGGGACTCCTTGGCAATATGGAGACTAATAAATAAAACTTTTGGAATAAATTACAAATATTCACGATATATTCCTATCATAGGCAATCCCAAATTTCAAATGGGTAATAACTACCCATTTTATACATGGGACAAACATGGAATTAATAAGATAGGAGACCTATTAAGTAGCAACAATAATGAGATCTACTCACCTCAAGAAATATATGATAAATATAAAGTTAAAGTCGATAATTACATTTACTATTTCCAGATTGAATCATACTTAAAGAAAGTTTTACGAGATTCCAAAAGTAAATGTGTTAAAAACCAAATAATGGAACTTTGTGAGTCGTATGAAAAAGGTAACTATAAATTAACCAATACTTATGATAAAATAATCAATATCTTAGTGGAGAGAAATAACATAAAAATAGTGGATAAATACAATAAGTTAATAGGTATAGAAAGTACAAAGGAGCAATTATATTATAGTGTGAAAATAACTAAGCAAACAACTTATGCAAGTGATTTGAGAGAATCACAGTATAGAATTATACACAGGGATTATGTAACATCCACTAAAAGAGCGAAATGGATAAAAGATGAGCCTCCACTCTGCCCAAAATGTTCATATACATCCCCAGATTTGTCGCACTATTTCTGGGAATGCCCGAGAATTATCCAATTTTGGTCCCAGGTAGAATATTGGATATCGAATATAATTGGAATAAATACTAAAATCGATAAACAAACAATCTTTCTACTCCAAAACAAAAATCAAAAGGCTAATCAATATAAACTATTCATTGCTATGGTAATAATTTTAGCTAGGAAGTTAATTACAAACTTATGGACAGATAGAAAACATCCAGTTATTGGTAAATTAAAGAAAAAATTATGGCAACAACTATTAATAGAAAAATACGATGCTGTTGCGGACACCAAGACGAGGAAAATAACATTCATGAATAAATGGGAAAAATATATATAGACATTAAATCTAGAAACTCAGTATATGATATATAAAGGTATAATAACAAACAATTAGTAAATACAAGGAGACATAACCTAATCTCTGTCTAAAGGATAGTAAGTGTGTTTAATTGACATTTTAGCTCATTCACAGCTCCTCTCTTTCTCTTCACCTTTTCTTATTTATTTTGTTGTTTATATATGAAAATGTAGAATCTCTTTCCAAGGGTCCTAATATCTGTGTCCCCAGAAATTGTATATATGGAATATATTAAGTGTAATTAATGTACTTTTATTATATGTAAATTCTTTTGTATCATTAATAAAGATTTAAAAAAAAAAAAAAAAAAAAAAAAAAAACACCACTCTTATCAGTTTTTTTCTTCACTTCTCAAGGCAGGGATGGGTGAATGTGGTCAAAGTGCAATCCGCTTAGTAGAGGGAATAGTCCTGTCTGTGGATATTCATTTTGAACAATCAAGTGTAGATAAGAATGAAAATCCATTAAAATTTGATAATCGAATGTTACTTTTATTTTCGAATGTTCATAATTAGATCAAATATCCACATTCAATTTTTTTTAATGTAACATTCGATTTGACAAATACTATTCAGAAGTTCAATAGTTCATGTGGGAGGGAATTTAGTAAATTGATACATAATAGATACAAATGTATAATTTAAAGAGAGTATTAGAAATACTATTCCAAATATATTGATTCCATTTTTTTCTAATTCTGATTCAAATTATGCTATATGCAAATTTGAAACATTTTAATCAAGTATTACATTTAAGCTGAATTCTCACACAGATAATTGACTCCCTTTTAAGTTATATCCCACATTGGCATACTTTGTCAATCACTATTCATGCAGTCTTAAAATGGCCGTTTTATCTAAAAAACGCAATGCACTGCTTAAAAGGAGATAAAAACATTGATTGTCTTTCATAAGTCAGATAAAAGATACAATTTTGAACAACTTTTAATGTACTTCCATTATCAAATTGTCTTTGTTTTCTTGATATCCTTTTTTGAAAAGCAGGAGTGTGGATGTGTCTGCAGCACTAAATGGCAGCAGTTTTGCAACAATGTTATACATTATCAACATCACTAGACGGCAACACTTTTTCCTGTCATGTAGTGCTCCAGGCATGTGCACGCTACCTACCTAGATATCTCTTCAACAAAGAATAACATGAGAACGAAGCAAATTTTATAATTGAAGTAATTTGGAAACTTTTTAAAATAGTATTCACTTTTTGAATTATAAAAAAAATGGGTTTCATGTCCCTTTAATTGCTATCTATCTGTTTTTTGTTTAAACAGTGTGTTTTTGCTTGGAGAACCATAATCAAGTTAGTTGAGTTTACACCAACGCAATGCAAGGTACCACTGACTCTCGGTTTAAAATGCTGAGGCATAGAGCATATTTAGATATGCATCACTTGACATGCTCATTTAAAGCTCTCACTTAAAACAGTAATAACTTTTATTAAAAGCATTTGTGCTTACACAAGTATATTGTAAAAATGTTTCTATTCAAAATTTAAATACACTGATGTGTATTTCAGTTTTGTTAAGAACTCTCCATTGATATTTATTCAAAGCAAGTTTTCTTACTTTAGTTAAAGTTTTGTAATCACAAAACTGAGTGTCCATACCTTTGACAATCCCTATTACCATAGCAAATTGAATTAAAGAAAATTCTACAGCAACAGATTGTGAATTGTAGCAATTGCTAGAAAACATATTATTTCTACAATCTGTGATAGTCAACCCAGCTGTCCTGAACATTTAATTAAGATATGTTTAGAACGTATTTCTTTTTAATTGTTATTGTTTAGATACTTTTCACAATGTTATATAAAATAAAGGCTGTTCTGTACAATGCTAGCCTGAATTATATTAATATCAGTGGTGGTCATCCTTCTGTTATGCTTCCCTATGAGCGCATAAAATTTAGCTTTATTGAAATAGTGAAGCTCTTCCCAAAAGAACTCCGAGCTTTGACGCATGGCCTAGGGCTTAAAGGGACACTATTAAAATAACTAAAAAACATTTAAACAATACTGCAATACAATAAATGTAACACATA
Source organism: Bombina bombina (assembly GCF_027579735.1). Classification (NCBI taxonomy): domain Eukaryota; kingdom Metazoa; phylum Chordata; class Amphibia; order Anura; family Bombinatoridae; genus Bombina; species Bombina bombina. The sequence continues at coordinate 1,033,036,002 of NC_069503.1, read as the reverse complement.
TTATAAAGCTGAAAGTCAAATTCATAAAATAACCATTCATTTGCCAAATGCTGCTGTATTAAAGGGATATGAAGCCCAAACTTTTTCTTCCATCAGATAGAGCATGCATTCTTGAGCAACTTTATAATTTACTCCAATTATCAATTTTTCTTCGTTCTCTTGGTATGCTTTGTTGAAAGAGCAGCAAGGCACTACTGGTTGTTGACTGAACACATGGGAGAGTCAATGAAAATCGGTATATATATATATGCAGTCACCAATAAGAAACTAGAAACATGGTTCTTGGCTGCTCCTGAGCTTTCCTAGATAAATCTTTCAGCAAAGGAAAACAATGAAGGAAACAAATTAAATAACTGAAGTAAATTTGAAATTTGTATTCTCTATCTAAATCATAAAGGGAACATTTTGGGGTTCATGTCCCTTTAAAGAAACATAAAGGGGCAATAGGTTAATGCTCTAATGTGCTTCATATAGGACTGCATGGCATACTTTTTTTTTTTTTTTAAGAGAGCCCTGTAGAGTTCTATAAAGCTGTGACATCATGAGTAGTGTCACCAGACTGTCATGCATGTGCACGTTTCCCTGAAAAAGTATTGTACAATTGTGGTACTATGGCTATAACAATGTTTGATTTTAGTTGAAGTGGCAAGCCTAACTCTCATGCAGTTGATGGTGCAATAACAGTCAAGTTCCCAATAACCCCAAACCATACATGATTATTACCACCCCAGAGTTGCACTTACAAAGTTTCATAAAGCTTAGTCATTTGATCCACAAGAATATAACACGTTTCTTGATTATCTAGTTTATATCATACCTTATGAGCTTTTCGTTACAAAATAGAATGAAAATAATTAATTTGAAGTCATACTAAAATCAAAATAATATTCTCCTTAAAAGTGCTTAATTACATGTGATGCAAAACCTTTAAAATGTGTGTTCCTTCTTCATTTTGCCAGGCTTTTTTTAATTAAAGTTTTGCACTGGGTTCCAGCGGGTTGCAGTTCATCCTACAAGATCCTGAAACTTGACTCTGCAACATTCTATTGGTGATCAGTGTAGTTGTTTATTTATAATATCTATGCCTAACTTGCAGGAGCAAAGGAGACATTTTAAACACTCAAACCTTTCAAGGAGTATGTACCTGAATTGTACAACAAAATTTACACTTTTAAATTATTTTAAGTATCACTTATTATGTATATATTTGTGTGTGTTTGTATGTGTGTGTGTATGTATGTGCGTTTGTGTATATCTGTATATAAATATATATATATATATATATATATTTTTTAATGCAGTCCTCAAATATTTGAGTGCTCTAAACAATAGTTCTCAAATAAAAAAATAAAAAAACTTCCCTAGATATTGAATAGTTCACCATCACTGATCTTTCTATATTTCAACTTGGGCTCTGTATTTCAACGTCTTTCTTTTTGACATTGTCATTCTTTTATATTTTCTGTCTCTTTCTTTACTTTTCTCTGACAGCTGAGTTACTAAAGAAAGCAATCTGAAATTGTTTGGAAAGGAAACTTATTAGTCACACACACAAAGCATTTTTCTTCTGTTATAGTTTATTTTTAAAATTCTGGACTTTTTAACTGTTTGTTACAAAAAATAAAATTTGTTGCAAATAAAACATTAGAAACATTTTGCCAGCTCATGTAGGTTTTATAAGCAATCAAAAAAGATAAGATATATTGGGGAATAAAATTAAATAAATGCAATGACTTATAGAAAGTAAATATGCAATGCTTATTGTATATACAGAAACCAAATAGATATTTAAATATAAAGAAACTAATGTTACGAGATATCTACATTCAAAGTAAAGACATATATAACAAAAAAGCTAAGCTCGGAACATTCTGTTTTAATTTTAAATTTAACAAAATTACATTCTGGATGTCATTAAAGGGATAGTAAACCCCAACATGTTATTTTATGATTCAGATAGAACATACAATTTTAAACAACTTTCCAATTTAATTATATTATCAAATGTTCTTCATTCTCTTGTTATCCATTGCTGAAGGGACAGCACTGCACTACTGACAGGAAGCTGAAAATGTCTATTTAGCCAATCACAAGAGACAAATGTGTGCAGTCACCAATTAGCAGCAGCTCCCACTAGTGTATGATATGTGCATATTCATTTTTTTTAACAAGGGATGCTAAGAGAATGAAGCACATTGGAAAATAGAAGTGAATTTAAAAGTCTCTTAAAATGACATGCTCTATCTGAATCATGCAATTTTAATTTTGACTTTCCTATCCCTTTAAATCTCATTTATTCATGAATTCAACAATTCAAAATTGTATTAAATTAAAGGCACTTATATTTTATAGGTTCAGTTGCTACAGCTTGTCGAGACCCTGGTGTCCCTATGAATGGAACTCGAAATGGGGATGGCAGAGAACCTGGAGATACTGTAGTTTTTCAATGTGACCCTGGCTACGAACTGCAAGGAGAAGAAAGAATAACGTGTATCCAAGTCGAAAATCGTTTCTTTTGGCAACCTAGTCCACCATCTTGTATAGGTAAGATGCAAACAACAATAAATGACCTATTAATATAGTTATTGCTATTAATACTTTTGTTGTTCTTGTTTTTTTATTGTACACAAACTTTTTATCAATTTATAGTTTAAAATAATGAAAATTGACTAACAGTATAGTAATTCTTTCTTGATAACAAGTGCAATTGGTATGCCTTAGTTATTAAAACGGTATTAACATTATAAGAAGAAAAAAAAAACATAGTAAAAAGAGCCTTTATTGGGATTCAAAAATGGAAATTTATGACCTAGAAATGAGGGTAATATTAATGCATCTATGACTTTAAAGTATAAAAATGACTTGAAAAATATTTAGTAAACCAGTGATTTTTCTTTACTGAAAATCAATAAATAACAAAAATATTTTATGCTATATTTTACAAATATGTCTTGCTTTGTTATTTTGAGAAGCAGATAGTAATTAAGAAATGTGCTGTGTAGGCATGTGCAAAACATAAACACAAATTCAAATTTTAATTATTAACATTAGAGATTGCAAAATTACTATATTTTTATTTAGTTCTCGTGTGTTAAAAGGAATAAAATAAAAATAAACAATGGCATTCATCAGGAATAATGACCAGATATTGTAGGTGTATATTTGAACTATGTCAAGTCATTCATTTAGCATTGTCATCCTCTTATGTTGACATCTTGCAACTAAGATTCTCACCATTCTTGCAAAAGCATTAAATACTATTGTATCTATCTATCTATCTATCTATCTATCATATATCTATTTATCTATCTGTCTGTCTATATACACATACAGCACATGTACAAAGGACACTCTGCCTCTATGCTGTGGGAATATCAGGAGAATAGACATGAACACTAGGCTAATTTAAAAAGGAATATAAAATAGAGATATAAGAGGAATGGTGTATAAATAAGGTTAGCAAACTATAGCAGTGTTATTTTGGAATGCATTTAAAAATTTTTTAGCTTCTCCTTAATGTGTGTGATCCTGAATAGATATAGTTCCATATTACGAGTGGAGCAGTAATTACTTCTCCCACTGATACACTAACTCCATCATCTTCTGCTCTTTACATGGGTTGGGTACTGCACGTATTACAAGTTAAAAATAAATATTTTTAACTCGCACACTAACCAGGCATGCGCGAAGAGCAGAAGTTACAATATCACCACTGTGTTAACGTTCTCTCCCATAGACTTCAATGGAGAGAGAAAAGTAAAAAAAAAAAAATAATAACACCCTTAATCGAGCGCTAACCCGAATCGCCATAAGCTCCAACTCTATTAACCCCTAACCCACCACATAGAACACTGAAAAATTCCCACTACACTATTAATCCCTAAACCACCACAACCTCCACCAAAAGTAACACACTACACTATTGAAACTATTGACTGCTAAACTGCCATAATCCCCATTGCAAAGTAACTTAATACACTATTAACCCCTAAACCACCACAATCCCATTGAAAAGTAACCCACTAACATCTAAACCCCCTACCCAGATAACCCCCTAACTTAACACCCCTAAGTAACTCCATAAATATAATAACATTACCTGTAAAAAAAAAAAAAACTATCAATACATTAAAAAAAAAACTTAATTGAAAAAAAAACACCTAATATAAAAAACACCTAAAAAATTGTAACACTAAAGCCCAAAGATGGTACTCCCTGAAGTCCGAATTCCACTAAATTTTGAATGTGAGGTATCCCCTTCAGTTTAACTGTCAAAACAGATATCCAAAACTGTTATCATTATTTAATGTTTGCCTCTTTGGCGTATTTCTAATGGTGGGTTATTTCTATATTTTAAAATATATGCAAGTGCCCTGTGAAGACCCATGCGTCAGTATTTAAACACTATGCATGCTCAAAGAGGTGACTTTGTATTATACTGCCTACTACTGGCTCTCTGAGAACATGTGGTGTTTGATTACGCGTGCACAGGCCCTCACAGGATATGTGCGTATGGCACAGAAAAAACAGTAATCACTTTTATTAAAAGCATTTTTGCTAATGGAAGTAGAAAAATGCTTCTATTTCAAATGGAAGTGTACCTATGCACATTTCATTTTTGACCTTTCTATCCCTTTAAATAAATCCCTAAATACTTGTAAGAGTTCAAATTACTATAAGATAAAATACTCAGCTTTTGTATTTCTGAAACTAGTATGCATATATATTCTAAAACTTTTGAGATCATAATTAATAATATTTTATACTTGTATGTCAAATATTTCAAAATTATTAAAATGATTTAATGTAACATTTGATCATTTTATCTTCCTTTCAAAAACAGTTATCACTCCCTCGAGGCTCCAAATGAGGACATTTTCTTGAAAATGTTCAAATCCAATCTTCTCTGCTTGACTCCAGTGGAGGTTAAACTAGTGTTCAATAAGCTCTCATAGATTTTATGCATTGGAATTCAAGCTTTGTTGATAACCTGGTACATAGTAATTGGTGACATAAAGGACTATTAAAACAAATTGTCTTGATCAAAGAAAAATATATTTTCAAATTTCTAAAAATATGAATATGATTTTAAGTAAATGCAGTTAAATTAAACACATTAAATACAATGGTTAGCTGAATGGAAAAAAAAATAGAAAATGAGTGCTTGGATTTTTATCAAGCATTAAATATCTCAATTATTCTTCATATTTTAATGCTCTCCTCTTTTCAACTTTTCATCCCTGAATCAAAACTCATTACAAATGCTCAAACCATGTCTCTCTTTTGTAATCCCGTAGTCTCATATGGAAATACATGAAATGCTTTCAGATAAGAAATAAATAACCTATAAGGTTATCATAACCTTCTTTAAGGCTATTCTCTTGTTACTTACATTTCTAATATTAATTTTCTTCTATATTTCTGATACTTTTTTCTAGTCATTTCAGAAATGTTTTTTCATCTCCCTTATACTATATAAAACCATCACAGGGAAAATAAATCTATTCTATACCCCCCATATGAATAATAATTATGTTAATTGCCTATTAAAAACTTCCTAATATTTTTGTTAATTTGAACAATTTTATTAATTACTCTTAATCTGTCAATTTTAATTTGAGAATTCTATTTACTCTACATTCAGTAAATATACCCACATCCCATTGCCAAGATGACGTCTCGCTATGGTAAGATGATGTGCGAATGAGAAAAAGAGAAACGATTTAATTGAAATTCGAGACACATAGTGAGATATCATTACAGGTGCAGTAGTTAGATTAAGTGAGAATGAGCCTGTAAACATAGATAAATGTAGAATGTAAATGCATGCCTAATACATATATTGGGTATTGATTATAACAAAGATAAGAAATATGATTGTTAATTCTTTTTAACCCTATCAGTGTGAAGGACAGCAGCTTTCACCGATTTCCCTTCTGTTGTTATCATTTTCTTAGAGCCAAAAAACAGTTGGATCAAAATCTCCTCTTACTTTTGAGTTTTCCCAGGCATTGTTCTCTTATAAAGATGTCACTGTGTCTATGTGGTACATTTTATCAAACACTCGATGGACTAGATGCCTTTCTGTGATCTTATCTTATGCAGCTGCCCTGCATTTTCCATTGCAGAAGCAATTGCATGTGCAGCAGGACCTCCTGCTCTGTGTGAGAGCAGGACTTGTCAATCATCCTGGTCGGACCCAACTAGGATGATTTCACTTTGCCATCATGATTCAAAATATTTTCCTTATCACTTTAATTACCTGCAGCAGTTGATTGGGTCCTATTTGTCTCTCTATTATTCATCATATTAAGTTTCTGACTACATGCTACTTATTTAAAGATAGAGCAAGCTGTTGGTTGTATTATTTAACAAGTAATTGCTGACATGAAATGTGTCATCACTTGTGCTCAGAGTAGGTGTGGTGTTTAAATTGTGTTGCACTGGACATGCAAAGCAAACTGTGTGCATGACACTTAAATAGACTACTAAATGCATATTTTCTAATACAAGTATATTGCAAAAAATACTGTTCAAAATGGAAACACACTCATGTACATTTCCTTTTTGACCATTATTTCCTTTTAAAAAGCAACCACATTTTACTACTTTCTCGCAAAAAATACAGCTACAGTTCTAGTTCAGTCAGTCATTATAAAAATTACTTCTTGGCAAACTGCAATTCAGTCTCTGTTGACCTGATGTCTATTGTTGAGTGAGAATTATTGTCAACAAATGATGAAACTAACTTCCTAGAATGTTGAATGATAAAAAGTAGTAAACTTTTAAACTTCAATATTTAAACATAAAGTGTCAAGAGTCGCACTGTTGTAGTCAGCTGGTAAAGAAGGTGATCTACAAACAGCATGGCTCTTAGGCTTACATGCTAAGGGGGTTCAAGGGGATAGCAATGGAGGAGAGGAAATGGTATAAAGAAAGTTTAGTGTAGGTTGTATGCATCCCTGAACAGTAGAGTCTTTAGGGAGAACTTAAAATTTTCAAAACTAGGGGAGAGTCTTGTGGGGCGAGGCAGAGAGTTCCACAAGATGGGAGCCAGTCTGGAGAAGTCCTGTAAGCGGGAGTGTGAGGAGATAACAAGAGAGGAGGAGAGTAGGAGGTCCTGAGCAGAGCAGACCGGGTTAATGTGTGAGTAAGGGTGTTAGGATTTTTTTTTGCAGTTTTCAAACTCCATTGAGGTCTATGGGAGAATACATTAATGTGGTCATGATATTCAAAATTCTAATTTTTGCATGCAGAGTTTTTGCTTGCTCTAAAACGTTTTTACTTCAAACTTGTAATATGAGCACAACCCACACAAAAAAGCCTATTTCTAGCAAAGATAAAATAGGGCTCCTCTCGTAATCTAGCACAGTGTACAATACTGTATATTGCACTGTGTAATGCAATGTTTAAAAAATAGTTCTTCTTCAAGTTCTATTGATACACAGCAGCAAGGGGATATGGTAACATTTTAATCTCTCTCTTTCTCTATCTCTCTCTCTTTGAGAAAGAGGAAAGCAGATAACTCAGGATGCCTCTCAGTTAAAAAAGGCATACTAGTTTTATATAATGTTTATGTTAGGGTTGCTGAGAAGATAGATGGATGGATGAATAGGTAGATAGATAGATAGATAGATAGATAATGAACGGATGGATGAATAGATAGATACTGTCTATAGATAATGGGTGTATAGATAGAAAGATAATGGATGGTTGAATAGATATATAGATAATGGATGCATAGATAGATAGATAGATAGATAGATAGATAGATAGATAGATAGATGGATAGATGAATAGATACTGTACATAGATAATGGGTTCATAGATAGCTAGATAGATAGATAGATAGATAGATAGATAGATAGATAGATAGATAGAAAGATAATGGATAGATAGATAGATAGATAATGGATGGATCGATGCATAGATAGATAGATAGATAGATAGATAGATAGATAGATAGATAGATAGATAATAGATGAATGGATGAATAGGTAGAGCGATCAATAGATACATAGATAGATAATGAATGGATGGATGAATAGATAGACACTGTATATAGATAATGGGTGCATAGATAGATAGATAGAAAGATAATGGATGGATGCATAGATAGATAGATAGATAGATAGATAGATAGATAGATAATGGATAGATTGATAGATAGATAATGGATGGATGGATAGATTGTTAGATAGATAGATGAATAGATAGATTATAGAGAGATAGATAGATGAATAGATAGATGATAGATGAATAGATAGATGGATGGATGAATACATAGATGACAAATAGGGCTGCATTTATCAAATCACAGATGGACAGAGTTCCCTGCACATGATCATGGTGATCACTGCTTGCATTGCACATGTGTTTTCTTGCGCAGTGCTGCCCCCTTCTCACGTACGACCAAGTGTGTTCTGTGTATTTGAGAGGCTAAGAAGCAGCAGACTACTGACCACTGCTTCTTAACTTGTGGCAAGCAAGCTTGCATGAGTGAACCTGTCCTGCAAAGAATTAAAAGCTTCCACTGCTTGATAAAAGGAGCCCATAGTCTTTATTAGCCACATACCAGTTCCTGCATAAATAACTGGACCACCACAAAACTCAAGTGGTATTATATATACAAAAAAGTAGACATTAACCATGTTAAAATATATATTTTTAAATAATGTTGTTTAAATTATACTTGAGGAAACCTTTTTTGTAGACAAAAAACACAGACAGCAACATTCATTTTTTGTAAACTGCAATTTATGTAACAAGCAGCAAAGAGGATAGTATTATAAATGATGTATCATTATAAAAGTGCATTGGTTTTTAAAGGATAGGAAAGTCAAAAATTAAACTTGCATGATTCAGATAGAGCATGTCATTTTAAGACACTTTTAAATTCACTTGTTTTTCAAATGTGCTTCGTTCTCTTAGTATCCCTTGTTTAAAAATGAATACGCACAAATCATACACTAGTGGGATTTGTTGCTAATTGGTGCCTGCACACATTTGTTTCTTGTGATTGGCTAAATACATGTGTTCATCTAGCTGCTATTAGTGCACACAAAAATCTCCTAGGGTTAGAATTTTTAGATATTATTTATTTTTTAGTTACTATTCATAATATTTACTAAACAGTAAGTTCAATACTAGCTAAAATAAAATCATTATTATTAATATATATTTATATATACCCACTCAAACAAATGCACTCACAGGACTTTTTCAAGAAATAACAGGTTAAATTTAATGAAACGTTTTATGCTGATGAAGGGTAGTGCATACCCGAAAACGTTTCATTAAATTTAAACTTCTGTATATATATTATATATATATATATATATATATATATATATATATATATATATATTATATATAAAAAGGAAAGGGGCAGGGTGGCGCAGAAAACTCAAACTAAAAAATATATAATGAATAAATATAATAAAATATAATACAGTTTATAGTAAAATATTATAGCAATACAAAGTTATAAAATATATATATATAAAATAAATAATATAATATATAGTGTATAGTGTAACAAATGTCCATAAGCTATAAGAAAATCCTAAACGATCAGAGGTAATCAGGAGCACATCAAAATACGGAGAGCAAAGTCTTCAGATGTTAGTCCCCTATTAGATGTGCACTTACTTGAATGAACCTCAATCACAATGAGGTAAGAATGTAGCACTTTCATAAAAGAGTGAGGCACTCCCTGTAGAAAAGATTGAATGATCCACTGGATCTCCCAGAGTGCAGGCTTCTGTATCTTGGAATATGGATAGTAGAATCCTCCAAATGTCCTCGTGCTCTCTTTAGTAAGTAGTAACTTCCAATCTTAGTGATGTCATGACATCACTAAGATTGGCCGAACCCGGAAGTGCTTTGTAAAGGGTGCGAGACACCAACACTGGAATTGGAAGTTACTACTTACTAAGAGAGCACGAGGACATTTGGAGGATTCTACTATCCATATTCCAAGATACAGAAGCCTGCACTCTGGGAGATCCAGTGGATCATTCAATCTTTTCTACAGGGAGTGCCTCACTCTTTTATGAAAGTGCTACATTCTTACCTCATGTGATTGAGGTTCATTCAAGTAAGTGCACATCTAATAGGGGACTAACATCTGAAGACTTTGCTCTCCGTATTTTGATGTGCTCCTGATTACCTCTGATCGTTTAGGATTTCTTATAGCTTATGGACATTTGTTACACTATACACTATATATTATATTATTTATTTTATATTATATATATTTTTATAACTTTGTATTGCTATAATATTTTACTATAAACTGTATTATATTTTATTTATTTATTCATTATATATTTTTTAGTTTGAGTTTTCTGCGCCACCCTGCCCTTTCTTTTTATGTTCTTTATTGAGGAGTGATAGGTCTCCTCTGCTATTTTGGGTTTTGGTAGCTGGATACTTCTTACTGAAATATATATACCTTTATGAGGTGCTGGGTATAGAGGTATATACCTTGTGGCATAGCTTTTATTTGACTGTGAGCGCCCAGGAGTGATTCAGTGGATTCTTTCTACTGGTTCATTTATCTTTTGTCTTTATATATATATATATATATATATATATATATATATATATATATATATATATATTTATTTTTTCTTTTTTTTTGTCTTTCTTGTTATTTTTTACAGCTCCGTGTGGTGGAAACCTGACAGGATCTGCTGGTTTTATCCTTTCACCAAATTTTCCTCACCCCTATCCTCATAGCAGAGACTGTGACTGGACTATAACCGTCAATACTGACTATGTGATTTCTTTTAGCGTTTATCAGGTAACTATTTTTAAACAAAAATAACAATACAATCGTATCGGATTATTAAAGCTAAGTTAAGCATTGCTTCTTAAAAAGTGCTTAATTTGTTCTAGAATGATTACAGCCTAGATTACAAGTGAAGCAACTAATTTATTGAGCTCCTGTAAATGGGCAAAATTCATTCAGACCTCTGGTTAATTTTCAAAATAAACCCCAATTGGCCCCTAACTAAAGAATATCCTTTTTATTAGCAGTTATGAGGGGTTAAAGTTGGCAGGTGTGGGGGTGTTCGCAAAAAAACACACACTGAAAAGTGCCTTTACATAGCGGTCTATAGAAACTGTGTGTTCCCTTTTAAATATGTATGTATATGAATATATACATATAATTTATGTGTTAATGTGTATTATAACATATATTTATATACATACTGTATATATTTACATTCTGCTGCCCACCGCTGTGCGACTTACCCCCTTCGCTGTGATAGTTCTCATGCCTTGTCTCATGGCATGTGAACGAGGCTCCCATTGGAGCCTATGGAAGCGCAATCTCGTGAGTGCAAAGCTTTCATACAATGAACGAGGTCACATTCGCATTGCACCTAACTTGTAATACCAGCACACTATTTGCTAAGTGGAGCGCAAATATTGTTTTCTTGGAAGTGTATTTTGCGATCCTCTTATAATCTAGCCCTAAATAGGAAACTTTCATTCTGGTATACAGTGGATATAAGAAACATTTAAACTTATTTTATTATAGTGTAATTAGAAAGTTACTGCTATTTATATCTATAATATCCATTAAAACTAAAATCACGAAAGCTTTTAAAATCTATAAAATAAAAATATCCTCATGACATAATAGTAATGTTTCTTTTTAAGAAAAAAAAAAAAAGTGTTTTCAATTCAGAGTATATACACTATTGGATTAATAATATCTTGCACAAAAACACATTCAAAGAAATTTTAAGTAGATCATAATTATTAACTAATTTTTGAAGCATTGATCATATTTAACACTGTAAAGTAATTTTTCATATTGATTGTTTTATGGCTGAAATTAAATACCAGAGTGAAGTGTCACATTATATTTTTTGCCTGCCATTTTACTTTCAAAAAGATTTTTTTTTTTTCTCTCTAAATGTAGTTTTTTAAATCGTACAATAAAAGAATAATTATGAAATCCTGTGGTGCCTTGCTATATTACTATTATATTGATTCAATTAGTGTATTTCAAATGTTTTCTTTCTCTCTAGATCTTTTTTGTTTCTTCATATGATTATTATTATATGATTGCCATAATTACTATATTACTTATAAGTGATGGACAGAAAATAAAAACTAATTAAAGTCTTATTACAGATTAATTAGGTATAACATTATCGATCTAAGTATGTACTTTGTTATGTTCAGAGAAACTATTTCTAAATCATCTTACAGGTACAAGCATTCCTGAACTGATTTTCAAAACAGTAAAAGTACAATTTCTACAATGAAGTTTACACACAAAAAAATACATAGGAAAAACAGTTGTTGAGTAAGGTCAAGTTGTCATGAACCTCGTCCACCTAGCCTTGAATTTAGCAACACTGATGAAAGTGGCATAGAGGTTAAGTAGCAAAGGTCTTAAGACTACCAGCTCATGCAAACCTTAAACACTGTGGCTTCAAAACGTCTACCGCAACTTAGAAAATAAATAAATTAATTTTGGAATTTCCATAATCTTCTTTTACTATGTGGCTACAAAATATATATACATGCCCTATAGGTTTGTACAAAACAAAAACAATTTAATGTCAAAACAACTGCTCTGAAACCATTACAAATACACAAGTTCTGCTAAATAGATGATAGATCAATAAGTTGAATGATTTAACAATGTAAGTAATTGGTGGAACACCTGTAACTATTTCATATTGCTGTCTATGATCTATTACAACCGTGTTCAGCTATATTAGCTAAGATTCCTTGCTATCAAGTGATATGAAATCTTGTTCATCTTGAAACATATGTGATGTTTATATGTGGTGATCAATACAATGCAATTTCTCCTCATTATAGCCATAGAGGAAAGTTTAATCCATGCACATTGTAACTCTCTATGGAATATGTGGTGAAATTCTTCTCTCCAAAACAGAAAACCAGGAAGATTCTGGTCGATAACAATTACTATTTATTTATTATTTATTGGTGTTCTTGCATATCTTTGTGTTTTGGAAATTATTTTATAAATATGATAAAAATAATAATTTCATATTCCAGTAAAATATTATTGTACCAAGTGCTCTTCTTAAAATATTAGTTAAAAGATGTATACATTATGTTATATTATCTTAATACTGGTGTATACAGTAATATAGATTCTTAAACATTTCTGAGTCTACATTAAAGTCCAAGACTTGAAAACGTGTTGTATCTGGCAACCACTCTAAGAGGTTTTCAACAGAATACAAAAGGTGTTGCTTTAAAGGGACATTAAACTTCTGGGCACAACTAATCTGTAATAGTTACTACTCACTATAATTTTAAGCAACTTTCTATTTTACTCCTCTTATCAATTTTTCTTGGTTCTCTTAGTATCTTTATTTAAAAAACGTAGGAATGTAAGCTAATGAGCCAGCCATTTTCGGTTCGTCACCTGGGTAGTGCTTGCTGATTGGTGGCTACATTTACAATAAAGAATGTAAGCATATATAATTACTGTATAATTACTTTAATTTATTTTATTATTTTGCAGCTTTAGCATAGAGCCAACTATGACTTCCTCTATATTTATGATGGTCCCGGATGGTAATAGCCCACTTATTGGAAGCTTCCAAGATAAAAAATTACCAGAGAGAATAGAAAGCAGTTCAAACAACATGCATTTGGCTTTCAGAAGTGATGGGACTGTTAGTTTTACTGGGTTCCATTTAGAATACAAAGGTAACGTTTTAAATGTATTTTTTTGGTATGTTTCTAAGTGACAATATATGGTGTACTCTTTATTTGAAAAGTGGAATTTGTAACTGGTTCATCAATGGAAACTCAACAACAAAGAAAAGTGGAAAACACTACCAAAGCTAAAAGTTTAATATTTAAAAAATATTTAAACATTTAATAAATCCCAATTGCAAAATATATTTTCTTCATTTGTGTGCATTTATTCCAACACTTAAGCATAAAAAAATATTTGTATTGCGCAAATATACATTTTAAAATATATGCTGAAAATAAACTAATCTGTGATGTGTAAAATGCGTTGCCCAAATCAGTCAGAAATATAATGTTTATTCTGTATTTCAAAATTGACTGGGAAGAATGTTTAATAGCAGGAACAGAAATATTGTAATTTAAGGTGACTCACATTGATTTTAATAAAAAAAAACGCAATTGACAACTCAGGGATTAAAGTTAACTTTATCAATTGAAGCCGCCTAATAAACACCTAGATTACAAGTTTTGTGCTAAACAGGGTGCGAAACTAACACCAAAAAAGTTGCGTTATTTCACTATTGAAAGCGCTGCCATTACGAGTTACTGAAAAGCCTCCTTGTGCGTACAATATGGTGGTGTTAAGCTCCATAACGCACAAAAGCCAAGGGCTGCTTTGATGTGCTAATGCACGCTTTCCCCCATAGACATCAATGGGGAGAGAGTGTTAGAAAAAAAACTAACACCTGAAGTGAGAAATGAAAAATATCCGTATTGCAGCCCCATTGATGTCTATGGGGAAAAAGAAGTTACATTTAAACCTTACACCCTAACATAAACCCCAAGTCAAAACACTCCTAATCCTCTGCCCCAGACATCGCCGACACCTAAATAAAGTTATTAACCCCTATTCCGCTGCTCCCTGATATCACAGACACTATAATAAAGTTATTAACCCCCTATTCCGCCGCTCCCCGACATCGTTGACACTATAATAAAGTTATTAACCCCTAAACCGCTGGGCCCCCCACATTGCAAAACACTAAATTAAACTATTAACCCCTAACCTAAAACCCCCTAACTTTAAAATAAAATTACAATATAACTATCTTAAATAAATAAAAACTTGTGAAATAAAAATAAACCTAACATTAAACTATAAATTAACCTAACATAACTATTCTAATAAAAAAAAATACTACCAATTAAAAAAATCTAAATTACAAATTTAAAAAACCTAACACTACAAAAAAATAATATAAAAATAAATAAAAATAATAACGCTAAATTACGAAAAAATAAAAAACACTAAGCTTACAAAGAATAATAAACTAAATTTACAAAAATAAAACTATTACACCTAATCCAATAGCCCTATAAAATAAAACAAGCCCCTCCAAAATAAAAACACCCCCTAGCCTACAATAAACTACCAATAGCTCTTAAAAAGGCCTTTTGTAGGGCATTGCCCTAAGTTAAACAGCTCTTTTACCTGTAAAAAAATACAAAGTCCCCACAACAGTAAAACCCACCACCCAACCAACCCCCCAAAATAAAAAAACCTAACTCTAAAAGATACTAAACTACCCATTGCCCCTAAAGGGGCATTTGTATGGGCATTGCCCTTAAATGGGCAGTCAGCTCTTTTTCACTGCCCTAAAAAGGGCATTCATCTCTTTTCCAAGTGCTCATCCCTAATCTTAAAAAAACCCCACCTAAAAATAAAAAATAAAAAAAATAACACTAATCCCAGAATATCTACTCACGGTTCCTGAAGTCCGGACATCCATCTTCATCCAGATGACAAAAAGTCTTCATCCAGGCAGTGACTCCTTCATCCTCGGGGACGTCTTTTATCTTCATCCTAGCGGCGCGGAGCGGAGCTATCCTGGAATCTGAAGACATCCTGTGCGGAGCTTCCTTTTTATACGGTCACCGCCGTACACTGAAGTTGAATGCAAGGTAGCCATTTCAAAATTGTACCTTGAATTCCTATTGGCTGATTTGATTAATCAAAATTCAAATCAGCCAATAAAATGAGAGCTGCTGAAATCCTATTGGAGGTTTAGGGGCTAATAGGTTTATTTAGTGGCGGTGATGTGGGAGGCCGAAGGTTTAGGGGTTAATAACTTTATTATCTTATCAGCAATGTCGGGGAGCGGCGGTTTAGGGGTTAATATATTTAAATAGTGTTGGTGATGTGGGTGGGCAGCAGATTAAGTGTTAATAGGTTTTTTTAATAGTCGCAATGTGGGTTGGCGGCAGATTAGCGGTTAATAAGTTTTAAATAGTGTTTGCAATGTGGGGGTGGTGGAGATTTAGGGGTTAATAGGTAGTTTATGTGTGTTAGTGTACTTTGTAACACTTTAGTTATGAGTTTTGTGAAACATTTTTGTTTTGCAAAATTCATTACTACTGCTCTCAGATGGCGGTATGGATCGTGTCGGTAAAGGCTGTAACGCAAACCTTTTAGTCTGAATGCACAACCTGTAATATCAGCGCTATGGAAATCCCACACAAAAACATATTTTTTTTTAGTGCGGAATGGATGTTGTGTTACAGGCTAAAATGCTTGCGGTATAGCTATACCGTCGCGACTCATAATATGCTTTTCTGGCCATTACGCTGGAATTGCCCTTTTTTCAGCGTTAAAAGCCGTAACACAACACTTGTAATCTAGCTGTCAGTTTATGTAATGTAATTATTAATTAATGTATTTATTTATTAATTTATTTATTGTACTATTTGAACTGTTAAACAGCTCTTGTATGTTATTTCCCCTAAGATAAATATTTGTCAGTTTTGTTTTGTGAAATGTTTTTAACATTGAAGTTTTATTAACTTTTATAATATGAATATTTTATGTCTCCAGTTTAAAACTTGGCATATGTTCTTACATATATATATGTAGAGATAAATAATTTAGTTATTGTTTATATAAACAAAATGTTTACTCTTTATTTTTATTTTTGCAGCTAAATTGCGTGAATCTTGCTTTGATCCTGGAAATATAATGAATGGAACTAGACTTGGAACGGATTATAAACTTGGTTCCACAGTCACATACTACTGTGATGCCGGATATGTGCTTCAAGGATATTCAACACTTACTTGTATTATGGGAGATGATGGAAGACCTGGATGGAACAGAATCTTACCCAGTTGTCATGGTTAGTGAAGCATTTACAAATGTTCCAATAATGATATTACAAAATACCTCATATGTCTGATGATTTAGACAAGCATATTTAAATACATGACATACATTCTTTAAAAATAGTATGCTCTATTTTTAAGCTTAAAAAAGGGTTAATTAATATTCAAATCAACAACAGTGTTCAAACTGTGGGATCTCAAGGGCTGCTATGTGTCTCTTTAAATACAATTAATTTTCTTTTGACCCATATAGGCGCTAAACACAAGCAGCTATAGATATATTTCACATTACAATATTCTTTACATAGAAGAATATGTTCTATTTATTTATAAATACATATTTCTACATATACATGATGGTATTTTGGTACATATATATATATATACCGTATTGTCCCGAGTATAGGCCGCTCCTGATTATAGGCCGCACCCCTAAAGTTTGGTGCCATTTTAAAGAAATTTAATTTTTAACTGCACCCCTGACCCTTTCAGCCCCTCTCCCTCATACACCTCTCTCCCTCCCAAAAAGTATATCCTTACACTCTCAGCCTCCTCCTTCACACAGCTCTAATCTTATGCTCATGCACAGCCCCTCTCATCCTCCCCCCTCTCAAATGCAGACGCTTCCTTAACCTTTTAGCCCCCTCATAACTGTAACAGGCTTCCTCCTCTTAACCCACTTAGGTTCCTTCCTTCACATAGTGCCACTACTCACCCTATTAAGCAGTGGTGTGCTGGCGTGGTGGCTCTGTGTCTCTCCTGTCAGGTTCTGTCAGATTAGATTTTAAATCGCATGCGGACCCGGGCGCACGCGCACTTATAACACTGCTCCTTCATTGGCCAAATGAATCATGGGCATTGTAGTTTTTAAATAAATAAACAGCGCTTACCGTTTTTACCGTATACCCTCACCTGCCTGTCTGGTGTTTGTAGGGAAAATACAGTTAAAGCCAGGCACTCTGCGGAATGCCAGAGGGGGAGGAATACCGGTAATTAGCATTTTCAGTGGCACATTGTTCGTAGGGGCACAATTCTCCCTGTATGAGAGCAGCAGAGAGTAACATCCCGAATGTAGGCCGCACCCCTAGTTTAAGTGCGGCCTATACTCGGGACAATACGGTGTATATATATATATATATATATATATATATATATATAGATACATACAGACATATATAGGAATATTTATTTAAAAATACTTAGAACATATTTTGCTATGTGCAGAACTTTAGAATGTGAAATATCTACAGTAAATACACAGTATAACCCTTTATTAAAAATAAATATTGCATCAATATGCTTTAATATGTTTTCATCTACTAGACTGCAAAGGGCTCCAATATACGTGCATATATGTCAGTGTATGTGTATATATATATATATACACATTTAGGCATGTGTATGTATGCATCTCTATGTTAAGCCATTTGCCTGCCTGAGACCTCTTATTATTAAGCCCTTATATCTTTTTTGTGCAATATTTTTTTTTTAAATGACTTTATTACATGGTGTTATTATAAGTGTAACTGTACTTTTAAATGTATTTTTCCGCTTTTTTGTTTTGCAAAACTGTTAACCAGAGCTCTGAGGTTGCGCTATCCTGACGCACACTAAATTAAATTGCTCTTAAGCGATTGCATTTACTTTCAACTTGTAATCTGAGTGCTACATCCGACACACGCAAACAACTGCGATAAACCCTATATCATTTGTGCCTAACTGTTAGTACGCCACTTGCAATCTGGCCCTATGTAAGTCATTTATAACAATACTAAAAAGTTAAATCATGTTACAAAACTTATTATAAGGGCTGTATTTAAGAAGCTGCCTAAGCAGCTTCGGAGCGCCTTCGGCTGCAGACTTGCATCAGACCGCTACTTCTTACCCATTATGCCAACTGTAAAGTGTCGTTCCTCAAACCCCCCCAGACTTCTCTGACCAGGGAGATTGACATCCACTAAAGGGGGCAGCATTACACACAAGGTGAAGTGTGCAATGTTAAATGTGGGAAGCATATTGCTACCCGCTAACCACGACACCAGGCAGACGGGGAAGAGATTTCCACCCCTGTCTGTCCTGCCCTTGGTAAATGGGCCCCTAAAGCTTCATTTTATAACTTATTTTATTTGATACCAAATTAGCTGAATGCACTGTGATAGATGCCTTAGGCCTAGATTTGGAGTTTTGTCGGTAAGGACCCGCGTAGCTAACGCCGGATTTTTTCTGGCCGCACCATAAAAATAACTCTGGTATTGAGAGTCCACATAAAGGCTGCGTTAGGCTCCAAAAAAGGAGCGTAGAGCATTTTTAACGCAGCTTCAGCTCTCGATACCAGAGATGCTTACGGACGCGGCCAGCCTCAAAAAACGTGCTCGTGCACGATTCCCCCATAGGAAACAATGGGGCTGTTTGAGCTGAAAAAAAACCTAACACCTGCAAAAAAGCTGCGTTCAGCTCTTAACGCAGCCCCATTGTTTGCTATGCGTAAACACTTCCTACATCTGCACCTAACACTCTAACATGTACCCCGAGTCTAAACACCCCTAACCTTACACTTATTAACCCCTATTCTGCCGCCCCCGCTATCGCTGACCCCTGCATATTTTTTTTAACCCCTAATCTGCCCCTCCGTAAACCGCCGATACTTACATTATCCCTATGTACCCCTAATCTGCTGCCCCTAACACCGCCGACCCCTATATTATATTTATTAACCCCTAATCTGCCCCCCACAACGTCGCCTCCACCTGCCTACACTTATTAACCCCTAATCTGCCGACCGGACCGCACCGCTACTATAATAAAGTTATTTAACCCCTAATCCGGCCTCACTAACTCTATAATAAATAGTATTAACCCCTAATCTGCCCTCCCTAACATCGCCGACACCTAACTTCAATTATTAACCCCTAATCTGCCGACCGGAGCTCACCGCTATTCTAATAAATGTATTAACCCCTAAAGCTAAGTCTAACACTAACACCCCCCTAACTTAATATAATTTTAATCTAACGAAATTAATAAACTCTTATTAAATAAAATTATTCCTATTTAAAGATAAATACTTACCTGTAAAATAAATCCTAATATAGCTACAATATAAATTATAATTACATTGTAGCTATTTTAGGATTAATATTTATTTTACAGGTAACTTTGTATTTATTTTAACCAGGTACAATAGCTATTTAATAGTTACCTAGTTAAAATAATTACAACATTACCTGTAAAATAAATCCTAACCTAAGTTACAATTAAACCTAACACTATACTATAATTAAATTAATTAAATAAAATACCTACAATTACCTACAATTAAACCTAACACTACACTATCAATAAATTAATTAAATACAATATCTACAAATAACTACAATGAAATAAACTAACTAAAGTACAAAAAATAAAAAGAACTAAGTTACAAAAAATAAAAAAATATCTACAAACATAAGAAAAATATTACAACAATTTTAAACTAATTACACCTACTCTAAGCCCCCTAATAAAATAACAAAGACCCCCAAAATAAAAAATGCCCTACCCTATTCTAAATTAATAAAGTTCAAAGCTCTTTTACCTTACCAGCCCTGAACAGGGCCCTTTGCGGGGCATGCCCCAAGAAGTTCAGCTCTTTTGCCTTTAAAAAAAAAACATACAATACCCCCCCCCCAACATTACAACCCACCACCCACATACCCCTAATCAAAGCCAAACCCCCCTTAAATAAACCTAACACTAAGCCCCTGAAGATCATCCTACCTTGTCTTCACCTCACCAGGTATCACCGATCCGTCCTGGCTCCAAAATCTTCATCCAACCCCAAGCGGGGACTGGCGATCCATCATCCGGTGGCTGAAGAGGTCCAGAAGAGGCTCCAAAGTCTTCATCCTATCCGGGAAGAAGAGGCGATCCGGACCGGCAACCATCTTGATCCAAGCAGCATCTTCTATCTTCATCCGATGACGACCGGCTCCATCCTGAAGACCTCCACCGCGGACCCATCTTCTTCCGGCGACGTCCTTTAAGGGACGTCATCCAAGATGGCGTCCCTCGAATTCCGATTGGCTGATAGGATTCTATCAGCCAATCGGAATTAAGGTAGGAATATTCTAATTGGCTGATGGAATCAAGTTCAATCCGATGGAGCCGGTCGTCATCGGATGACGATAGAAGATGCTGCTTGGATCAAGATGGTTGCCGGTCCGGATCGCCTCTTCTTCCCGATAGGATGAAGACTTTGGAGCCTCTTCTGGACCTCTTCAGCCACCGGATGATGGATCGCCAGCCCCTGCTTGGGTTGGATGAAGATTTTGGAGCCAGGACGGATCGGTGATACCTGGTGAGGTGAAGACAAGGTAGGATGATCTTCAGGGGCTTAGTGCTAGGTTTATTTAAGGGGGGTTTGGGTTAGATTAGGGGTATGTGGGTGGTGGGTTGTAATGTTGGGGGGGTATTGTATGGTTTTTTTTTACAGGCAAAAGAGTTGAACTTTTTGGGGCATGCCCCGCAAAGGGCCCTGTTCAGGGCTAGTAAGGTAAAAGAGCTTTGAACTTTATTAATTTAGAATAGGGTAGGAGATTTTTTATTTTGGGGGTCTTTGTTATTTTATTAGGGAGCTTAGAGTAGGTGTAATTAGTTTAAAATTGTTGTAATATTTTTCTTATGTTTGTAAATATTTTTTTATTTTTTGTAACTTAGTTCTTTTTTATTTTTTGTACTTTAGTTAGTTTATTTCATTGTAGTTATTTGTAGATATTGTATTCAATTAATGTATTGATAGTGTAGTGTTAGGTTTAATTGTAGGTAATTATAGGTATTTTATTTAATTAATTTAATGATAGCATAGTGTTAGGTTTAATTGTAACTTAGGTTAGGATTTATTTTACAGGTAATTTTGTAATTATTTTAACTAGGTAACTATGAAATAGTTCTTAACTATTTAATAGCTATTGTACATGGTTAAAATAATTACAAAGTTGCCTGTAAAATAAATATTAATCCTAAAATAGCTACAATGTAATTATAATTTATATTGTAGCTATATTAGGATTTATTTTACAGGTAAGTATTTATCTTTAAATAGGAATAATTTATTTAATAAGAGTTAATTCATTTCGTTAGATTAAAATTATATTTAACTTAGGGGGTTGTTAGTGTTAGGGTTAGACTTAGCTTTAGGGGTTAATACATTTATTAGAATAGCGGTGAGCTCCGGTCGACAGATTAGGGGTTAATAATTGAATTTAGGTGTCGGCGATGTTAGGGAGGGCAGATTAGGGGTTAATACTATTTATTATAGGGTTAGTGAGGCGGATTGGGGGTTAATAACTTTATTATAGTAGCGGTGCGGTCCGCTCGGCAGATTAGGGGTTAATAAGTGTAGGCAGGTGGAGGCGACGTTGAGGGGTGCAGATTAGGGGTTAATAAATATAATATAGGGGTCGGCGGTGTTAGGGGCAGCAGATTAGGGGTACATAGCTATAATGTAGGTGGCGGCGCTTTGCGGTCGGCAGATTAGGGGTTAATTATTGTAGGTAGCTGGCGGCGACGTTGTGGGGGGCAGATTAGGGGTTAATAAATATAATACAGGAGTCGGCGGTGTTAGGGGCAGCAGATTAGGGGTACATAAGTATAACGTAGGTGGCGTCGGCAGATTAGGGGTTAAAAAAAATTAATTGAGTGGCGGCGATGTGGGGGGACCTCGGTTTAGGGGTACATAGGTAGTTTATGGGTGTTAGTGTACTTTAGAGTACAGTAGTTAAGAGCTTTATGAACCGGCGTTAGCCCAGAAAGCTCTTAACTACTGACTTTTTTCCTGCGGCTGGAGTTTTGTCGTTAGATTTCTAACGCTCACTTCAGCCACGACTCTAAATACCGGAGTTAGAAAAATCCCATTGAAAAGATAGGATACGCAATTTACGTAAGGGGATCTGCGGTATGAAAAAGTCGCGGCTGAAAAGTTAGCGTTAGACCCTTTTTTGAGTGACTCCAAATACCGGAGTTAGCCTAAAACCAGCGTTAGGAGCCTCTAACGCTGGTTTTCACGGCTACCGCCAAACTCCAAATCTAGGCCTTAGTTTGCCATCTGTATAGCTGTAGTTCATAGATAAATACTTGTAAATTCAGTTTTTAATCCTTCTGAGACTGATAAATTGAGTAACATTTTGTTTTGTATTTATAACATCTATTATTTATTTACTTCTGATGATCAATTAATTCCAAAGCCTGTACAAAGCACTTTGAGTTTCCTTAGAATTAAATGTACTATATGAATAAAACAACTAATTAATGTTTGTCAATATTCTGTGAGTAGAATTTAAATGTAAAGCAATTACTGTTATGAGTTTGTGTGTATTTATATGTACAGGTTAATACATCAGTAATTAAGCACCGCATTGCAAAATATCTGTTTAAACATCCGTTATAATAATTTAAAGTTTTGTAAACCATAAGCATTTCCATGATACATTTCTTGTAAATCCTGGTCGAAACAATGTTTCTGATCTCCTTTCTGTGGTCAAATAAAACAGGTTTATTATTATTATTATTATTATTATTAGTTAGTTAGTTGTACAGCGCCAACACATTCTTCAGCATTATAACATACAGTAGGTATAACATGGAAAGGTAGCTTTCATAAGACTAAATGGGTGGATGGCCCGGCCAAGAGTTGGACTGTTGAATGTCACCTTATATAAAGGTGGTCTTCAAAATAGCTTGGCTTGTAGGCTTACATGCTATGTTTCTAATGTCAAATTTACAATACAAACTACTGGACAATGATTTCCCTTGCTGTACCCCTTTACCTGTTCTATAGTGAGAACAATTTAAAAAAAAAATGACAATTGACTTTCATTTTCAAATTTACTTCCCTCACATGCTATTCTTTGTTGAAGAGCACATATTTTTAGCACTGTATGGCAGCATTTTTTTAAACACTTTTGAGCACTAGATGGCAGAAATGCTTGCACAATATATAACATTATTAAAAGTATTCTTGCAAAACTGCTGCCATTTAGTGCTCCAGGCACCAGCTTGTGACCTACCTAGGTATGCTCTTAAAAAATGGATACTAAGAGAACAAAGTACACTTGATAAAAGATGTACAGTAGATTTGAATTTTCTTTTAAAGTGCCTTTTATCTGAATCATTAAAGAAAATTAAAATTGGGTTTCATGTTCCTTAAAAAAAAATCTACATTAAAACTGGTTGCATCTTCTATGCAGCTGTGTATTGGTGGATGAATTTATCCACTAATCAGCACGCACAACCCTGTTTGTTCACCAAAAATGGGCCGCATCTAAACTTACATTTTGTATTCCAAATAAAGACACCAAGAGAATGAAGAAAATTTGATAATAGGAGTAAATTAGAAAGTTGCTTAAAATGTCATGCTCTGTCTGAATCACGAAAGAAAAAAATTGGGTTCAGTGCCCCATAATTCTGAGACACACACGGCTTGTCCATGCAAAGAAATAAAATATTTCTCATTGTAGAATGAACCATTAAATGGGTCAGAGTTCCCAATTCACAGTGTAGGCACACTGACTGTTTGCAGGCCAAATGCCTGATGATTGCATTATTGTAAATACGGCTTTTTGTGAGCATTGGGTTAGAGCGCAATCAAAAACGTTTTACTTTTAACTTGTAATACGCATGGTATTTGATGAGCACAACGTTGAGTGGAGTTAGCGCGTGATCGATAATTAGCGCTCCACTCGTAATCTAGCACTAATTGTGGAAAGACAGAGAATGAAGTTGAATGCAACATGGATCAATATTGAAGGTTAGGTAGTTCTTACAAGCTGCGGACATCCTTGAGCAAATATACAGCAGTCAATGAAAACAAAGTTAATGCAGAAATGCATATTCCAGTGAACTGTAGAGCGAGCTTTTAACAAAAAAAAATAAGAGTGAGCTGATTTTAATAGTAAATTAAGAAAAAATTAATTAATCAATGATTATTAATTGAATTCTAAATTAAATATTGAGTTTGAATAAAATGTTCTTTGAGAAGCATTTGGTGTTTTATATATATATATATATATATATATATATATATATATATATATATATATATATATATATGTATAAATATATATAAATACATATACATATATATATATATAATCAGTTTTTTACATCATATATAAAGGTATAAAAAGGTACATATATATATTTTTTTTTAAAAAATGACATGATTTTAAATTAATCCCTTAACGAACGCTGTACGTCTGTGGTCATTAAGGGATTGTCTGGTGTAATAACGTTGGTCTTGCAGCTAGCGGCAATACTGCGCTATTAGACCCTCCCTGCCTCCTGCAGGCTTGCTAGACACCATCATGGAAAGTTTAGAAAAGGAGAGGGGAAAAAAGAAGAATTATTAGCACACTTATTCCTGAGATTTAGATAATAGCAAATTACTGTGGATGATGACTAAGAGTAAATAAAATGTAACTTTTATTAGTAAATCATGCATAAAAAATATATATAATGGTGGATGGAATGAACCATCTAACCATAGCACACAATAAAAACAAAAAGAACCACATGAATATCCCATCAAGAGACTAACTTCTCATATATCCAGCTAAAAATATATATCTATATTATATCTATGATAGCCAGGCATCCGACTTACGGATAGGTTTAGGGTTAACGGTTTTGACGCTCGATTGATGCATGTAGCGGGGGATGTTTACCCTTATTATATATAGAATGTTGGTGCAAAACCATTTGTAACCTGATACTTATACTTATATTGATATAATATAGATATATATATTTAGCTGGATATATGGGAAGTTAGTCTCTTGATGAGAAATTCATGTGGTTCTTTTTGTTTTAAATGTGTGCTATGGTTACATCCACCGTTATATATATTTTTTATTCAGGATTTAATAATAAAAGTTACATTTTATTTACTCTTAGTCCTCATCCACAGTAATGTGCTATTATCTAAATCTCAGGAATAAGTGTGCTAATAAAAATTCTTTTCCCCCTCTCCTTTTCTAAACTCATGTTTTGGCATTAGGCACTGCCCCCATAAGGATACATAGGGGTCTATCTATCAAGCTCCGTATGGAGCTTGAAGCCCTGTGTTTCAGACATCGCCGCAATTCAACCCGATCGAATACGATCGGGTTGATTGACCCCCCCTGCTAGCGGCCAATTGGCCGCAAATCTGCTGGGGGCAGCGTTGCACCAGCAGTTCACAAGAGCTGCTGGTGTAATGCTGAATGCAGAGAGCGTATTGATCTCCGCATTCAGCGAGGTCTGTCGGACATGATCTGCAATGTTGGATCATGTCCGTTAGGCCTTTTATAAATAGACCCCATTGGCTTACCTGAGGGGGATATCTGCCCTGTTTTTTAGATTCATCTAACCCACCTTACCCTGAGTATACTTAGGGACTTTTTACCATCATAGAAAGACCAGCAACATATATTGTTCATTAAAGGGATACTAAACCCAATTTTTTTCTTTAATGATTCAGATAGAGCATGCAATTTTAAGTAACTTTCTATTTTACTCCTACTATATTTATTTAAAAAGCAGGAATTTAAAGCTTAGTAGCCAGTCCATTATAGGTTCAACACCTTGGATAGTGCTTGCTTATTGGTGGCTACATTTAGCAAACCAATAATCACTCATAACCCAGGTTCTCAACCAAATATGGACTGGCTCTTAAGCTTTACATTCCTGCTTTTTAAATAAAGATAGCAAGAGAACAAATAAAATTGATAATAGGAGTAAAATAGAAAGTTGCTTAAAATTGCATGCTCTATCTGAATTATTAAAGAAAAAAAATGGGTTTTGTGTTCCTTTAAGTTAAACAAATGTATAAAATAAACCTAAGATAGATAGATAGATAGATAGATAGATAGATAGATAGATAGATAGACAGACAGACAGATCACATTTTATTATAACATTAAGAGAAAATGTTCAGGTTTATTTTATAATTTTGTTTAATTTAAGTCATTTAAAAAAAAAAAAAATATTTTCCTTTATGGGTTTTTTTTATGATTGAAGTTAAAGGGACACTGAACCCAATTTGTTTCTTTCGTGATTCAGATAGAGCATAACATTTTAAGCAACTTTCTAATTTACTCCTTTTATCAAATTTTCTTTATTCTTTTGGTATCTTTATTTGAATGTAAGTTTAGATGCCGGCCCATTTTTGCTGAACAACCTGGGTTGTTCTTGCTGATTGGTGGATAAATTCATCCACCAATAAAAAGTGCTGTCCAGAGTCTGAACCAAAAAAAAACTTAGATGCCTTTTTTTTTTTTTAAATAAAGATAGCAAGAGAACGAAGACAAATTGATAGTAGGAGTAAAATAGAAAGTTGCTTAAAATGGCATGCTCTATCTGAATTACGGAAGAAAACATTTGGCTTCAGTGTCCCTTTAAACCTCAAACCTTTTTTGCAAGCTTTTGTATTCTTGTTTTAGCATATTTTTATTTCTCTCTTTATCAGCTTCTACATCAATATACAGTATGTGATTAAGTCCTGACTTTTTGATCTGAATAGATTTTAAAAATTCAATAAAAAAATGCATTAAGCATAGACTTAGTCTTGAAAAAAAAAATGACATGCCTTTGCAAAGATTTTCCTTTCAAATGTCCTTGAAGCCTACCTAATAAGTTTGGGATGTGAACCAAATCCACAATTCTCATTCTATTATGAATGCATGCAAAGATTATCCAGTGTAATATACTAAACCATTTGGCAATGGATGATGGCCGTTAAGAGCAAGATGTAATTAAAGTATGTAGATGAAACATTCATGCTACAAAAGAATGACAAGTGATAATGTTTGCCAGTATTACCAGAAAGGATATTTCATTTCAAAATTATCATTATATTATTATATCCGCAGTTTACACCAATGTTCCAAGCTGACTTATATAGAAGGTGAAAAAAATCCCATAGGACCACAATAGATTTTGTATATCACATTATTATAACACTGAAATTATTAATCCAAACATTCATTTTCAGTAGTTTTATAGTCATTTTCAAAATGTATTAACTAAAGAAACACCATTTGGTTACGTAAAACAGTAAAAACAAGAATTATTTTGTCTAGAAATAGAAAATTTAAGAATCATTCATGCTAAATCAGTATGTTGTGTGCACCGATAGCTATTTTGCATTATATTGCATTCTGATGTATATGTTATATACAGTATATGGGCTCCATGTATGAAGCAGCGAAAGCTGCTCCGGAGCCCTTGCGGGTCAGATTCACATATGCGAGCCTGCTTCCCACAATGTAAGAAGCAGCGGTATTTAGACCGCTGCTTCTTACACCCTATGCCACCTCTGAGGTGGTGAGGGAAAATCATTCAAATTGATTGGTCGCGTGAATGAAGGGGCGGGCATTACACAGTATATAATTTAGAATCTAGGGAGCGCCTCAAATTGGGCTGGGATATATGCACATAAAACGTTGATGGGTATTTAGAAAAGTTTCACAGGTTTATTCATACAAACACGATAAAAACAATTTAAAAATGTAAAAAATATATGAAATTGCGATCGAAGTGGGTTGAAATTACTCAACTTATTAGATATATATCCTCTTATACATTAACTTTTATGGTATCAGACAGGATGGTGATACACAAGTGTAAAAGAATAAGAAGTATAGAGGATATAAAAAATAAAAAAGTCTTTCATGGATCCATGAGTACAGTAAAAAATATATGAATAAAACCATATAGCAGGTATAGAAATACAATCTTCAAAAATTATCAAAAATTAAGATACTAAAAACATACAATATAGTTAACGATTCCTAAATATAATAATTATGTAAACAGTGTGTAGTGTCTCCTATGTGTATTAGACAATCCCTGATATTAGGGTAATTAGTTCCAAGTTCCTTGGGGGCAATTCTGCCCTATGGTGAGTCGATCCTAGGGGGTATAGCTGTGAAGGTGTCCAAGAAGTTTGACTTAGTGAAGGGTGATGTAAAATGTAAAAATGTGGAAAAAACAAATAGAAAAATAATGTCCTAGTGCTGTGTTCAATGGCAATAAAACTCAGATCCAAAAAAAAAAATAATTTTGTGACAAAAATAAGTGGGAAGTAGAGAAAAGTTGAAAAAAGTGAAAAAATAATCGTTTTAATGCCCCAATTCCAAAATCCAAACAGATTTATAATAAAAAATCCAAATAGAAACGAATAAGATTCCCAGTGTACCTGTGGAATATAAAACAAAAACAAATAGTGCAATAACGTTTAGGAAATCCTTAGTATAAATGAAATGAGGCTTACCATCAATAGCCAACGTGTTTCGGCCCTTCCTTGGGCCTTTTTCAAGACTGTAAGGTCTTTAGCGGTATTTAGACCGCTGCTTCTTACACCCTATGCCACCTCTGAGGTGGCGAGGGAAAATCATTCAAATTGATTGGTCGCGTGAATGAAGGGGCGGGCATTACACACTCAGATGAGTGTGTAATGATACATATGGGCAAGCGGATCAATAGATCCGCTGCCTGTTTGTAGCGAAGGTGGGCGGATAGCTTCGCAAGTTGAGAAGCTGTCCGCCCACCGCTTAGTACATAAGGCCCCATGTGTTAATCAACAAGGTGATTGGTCATATAAGTAGGAAGGAACTAAATAAGTTTCAATGATTATTATCAACTAATTGATTGTTTCCAGCATATAACTGGAAACAAAGTTTTAAAATGAGACAGAACATAATATTTAAAAACTGAAAGCTGCCCTAAACAAATATTTCACTATCAGATTCCATGTTTTGGCTCCAAGTAACTGATAAAATATGATTGCAACTAACAAAAACAAACAAACAATAGACTTATTTTTAATCCCTGAATTAGAATACATGGAAGGTGTTAGTATGCTTAAAAACACGCTAAAGAACACAATACTTATAGCATAATATATATTTTATATTGTTTTTCACTTACATATTAATGTTTTTTTTTAAGTTTCTTAACACAAATATCCATAAAGATTACTTTACTTTTGTAGCCAGTTTATTTTCATTATTTATTTTTTATCTCAATTTAAACAAATAAAACAAATAATGTATGCTTTCTTTGTAGTGCTTGAATATGGCAATATATTTACATAAATAGAATATATAGGATAAACTGGGAGATTTTAATTGTATTTAATAATATAGACTAAAATTGTAATTTATGCATAATTATTTAAAACTCTGTCTGTCTGTCCTTTCTAAATTTGCTTTATGAAATTCTTAATATGCTTATACCTTTTGAATTTGCCTTTCAGTGTCCTTAGAAAAATTGCAAATCTACTCAGCATTCTGTAGTTATTTAGTTATAATACCATAAAATGACATTTCTTACTGTGCAAAATGAGAAATATGTATTATGTCTATATTAAAACTTACCTCTTTGATTTTTTTTAAAACTACAGCACAGTGGCAGACAACTTCATCTATGCTTTAGAACATGCAAATTCATTTAGTAGAGGCTAAGAAATAAAGCATAACTATGTTAATACAGGTTGCTTAATCATGTGCCTTAATTTGTAAACAGATGACCACACTTCATTGGCATACAAGTACCTCAAGTGGGTGCTTAAGTTTAGATATAACAAAAATCTAAGGGGGGAGGGCACAAATGAGCCAGCAGGCAAAAATAATCATTTTTTTCTTCTAGAAGTCAGACCCAAGAATAGAGTGCTGTCTTAAAATTAAACACCATCTGGACACCATGCTAAACCTGCTGATCAATACCTTTCAACTTACTTTGGTATAATATAATTTGTTATAATTAATACTGTGGGGCCAGGCTATCAAAATAATTTTAATAGCTAACTCTTCTGTTCCAGGCTTTCATTTGTCTAGTATATCCAAATACTAACCCTGTGCTATAAAACTTTAAAGAGAGCAGCATGCAAGCACAGACAGAAAAACAGCCATTTCAACAGGGACAGATTACAAGTGGAGTGCTAATGATAGTGCCGGTCGTGATAATTAATATTACTGTACCATGCTAACATTAGTGTGCAACTTGAAATAACAAGTCCATGTTAAATCCCATTTAGCAGATATGAGTTAGCGCAGCCGATCTATACTGTCAATGGATATCACAACCATGCTAAATTGCACTGGCATTAGAAGTTAAAAGGTATAATTTGTGCCCATGCGAAAACAAAAACTGCACTTGAATATTTAGTGCAACTTCAAACTATAAGTAAAGTGTAGGGGTAAAACATGTTTTAAGGAAACACATTAAAATAAAGTATTACACTCATATATACACTTTTAATTAAAACATATAATTTTAATATTTATAAAAAAAAATAATAAAAGGGTTAAAAAGAGATATGGAATATGGTATATGGCAAGGTGTTTTACTGCAAAGGGCGGCAATACATATTATTATTATTATTATTATTATTATTATACTTTATTTATGAAGTGCCATCATATTCCGCAGCGTTGTCCATGGATACAGTTCATTTAAATAAAACAATAATATAAACCTTCTAAGACACAGGACAACATTTACAAACACATACAGGAGGAATTTAATGCCCTATTCCTGTGGGAACTTACAATCTAGAAGGGTAGGGGTTGAGAAACAGTAGGTGAGGACTGCAAGATTGAGAAAGATGTTAATGTAGAGTTAGAGGAGGGAAATGTTGTTAGGTAAGAGAAATATTATTGAGTTGTTGGTAGGCTTCTCTGAACAGAAAAGTCTTCAGAGAACATTTAAAGGAAGAAAGATTAGGGCAAAGCCTGGCAGCATGAGGGAGAGGGAGAGTCCAGAGGGTATGTGCTGCACGACAGAAGTCCTGCAGTCTAGCATGAGAGGAGGGAGCTGATAGTCACAGATGCAATGAGCAGGTCATTGTTGGATCTTCGTGGGCGGGCTGGAGTATACTTGTTGATTAGAGAGGATAGGTAGAGGGAGCAGTGTTGGTGAGCGCTTTGTATGCAAGGGTGATAATTTTGAATTTAATTCTGCAGCAGATAAAGAGCGACTTGAAAGGTGGATCAGCCTGGCAGAGGCATTTAGGATGGATTGAAGGGGGGAGAGGCGGGAAAGAGGAAGGCCAGTAAGTAGGTTATTGCAGTAGTCAAGTCGGGAAATAACAAGGGAGTGGATTATTTTCTTTGTGGTGTTAGCGCACAGAAAAGGTAGAATCTTGGAAATGTTGCGTAGATGGTTGCGGCAGGATGTAGAATGCGATTGGATATGGGGGGCGAAGGATAGATTTGAGTCAAGTGTAACTCCGAGGTAGCGGACTTGGGGCAATGGGGAAATGGTGATGCCATCAACAGGGATAGAGAAGTCACAAGTCGGCATAGAGCTTGAGGGGGGATAAGAAGGAGCTCAGTCTTCGACAAGTTAATCTTTAGGTGGTGAGAGGCCATCCAGGAAGAAATACCAGATAAGCAGTCGCTGACATGAGAAAGTACAGAGGGAGAGAGAGCTGGGGTGGAGAGGTAGATCTGGGTGTCATCAGCATACAGGTGATATATATATGTCTGTGTGTGTATTCTTGTTTGCATACATGTCTATATATAAGCATTTAAAAGTGCATAACTCTACTCAATTGACTGTTAATTAAGTCTAGCTGTCTGAGTGGCTGTACCTCTTGCCATTTAATTTAAAGAAAAAAAAACACTTGAAATGGATTGGCGGCTATGTGAATTTAAAAAACAGGCAGCAGTTCCTCTCGATTTACCATTTTCTCTTTCCTTATTCATGACACTCTATGCATTTCTAATTTCTTACTCTAAACCCCCATGATTTCTTCTTTTACCTAACACCCTCACCTGATATGAAATATTTGTAAAGCTACCACTGTAAGATTCTTATTTAGCTTCCATAAGTTTGCAGGCCTGGTAGGTGTTGGGGGCAGAATTATTATTATCATTTTTATCATTTTTTATCAAATGTCATAGTAAATTATTTACAGACTATGAGGCAGGTACAATTTTTTTTTTTTTTTTTTGGTTGCCATGTTGGAAATCAGGAAAATACATATGTTCTTCATAAGTTCTGCATCTTATGTTAGGCAGGTCTGAAAGAAAGAGTAAAATATAAGAAAAAGAATATATTTTATTGATCCTATGGTTTGGCATGACCCAACTAGTCATCTTGATGGTGATTTAAAGGCATAGGAAGGTCAAAAATTAAATGTGCATGGGTGCATTTCAATTTGAAATAGAAATATTTTTGAAAAATTCTTCCTTTAGCAAAAATGCTTCTAATAAAAGTTATCATTGTTTTTCTGCGGCCTGTGAGGGCCTGTGCACTAGTATTTAAACACCACTTCTTCTCAAAAGGTCAACAGTAGCATGTATGACACAAATTATGTCTTCAGCAGTAATACAAACCACTGTCGGCTCTCTGAGCATGCAAAGTGTTTGAATGATGGTTCACGGGCCCTAACAGGATATGTGCGTATGCCACTGAAAAATAGTAATAAGTTTTACTAGAAACATTTTTGCTAATGGAAGTATATTGGAAAACTGCTTACATTTCAAATTAAAATGCACTCATGCACACTTCATTTTTGACCTTTCTATCCCTTTAAAGGGATAGTAAAGTTAAATAATTTCTTTTATGATTCCAATAGAGTATGCAATTTTAATAAAACTTCTGTTACCTAATTTGCTTCATTTTCAGGGATTTCTTTGATGAAAAGCATAGCTATGTAGGATCAGGAACGGTAATGTGCTACTGGGAGCTAGCTGTTTATTGATGGCTGTCAATGTGTTCTGCTAGCTCACAGTAGTGCATTGCTTCTCTTTCAACAATGCATACCAAGAGAATGAAGCAACGTTGATATTAGAAGTTAATTGGAATGTTGTTTATAATCGTATGCTCTATCTGAATCATGGAAGAAATATGTTGTTTTCATATGCCTTTAAGTGAAAAGATACCAGTGTTCTGAGGATAAGCATGATATGGAAACCTTAAAAGTTAAATAAAAGGTAAAATCAAATGAAAAGAGTTCACAGAATAAATACTAACTGAAAAAAGACACTACATGCTTGCATAATTTTAGAATATAAACCTATGTTTGAAAGCCCCTCTTCACTTTAGCAATGTACATGTTCCCTAAACATCTCATTTGTAAGAACTGGGGGCTTGTGTAGCATAAGGAAAATATTTTGCATGCGAATGCTTAGTGAGTAGATTTGCATATGCTTTAGTTTATTTTATGTGATTTCTTCAATTTAAACAGTCAATGTGCACAGCTGCATTTGCCTATATAATGCCATTTTAATGTGCATTTTAAATTATGTTCTAACAGTAAGTATACCGTTTTTTGAATTTGGCAAATGCGTAAGTACTGTGCTACACTTATGTAACAAAAAGGAAACAATTATGTGGTAGCAGAAAAACTAACATAGCAAACATTCATTAAAATTCATGCATGTGAGTTAAAATGTTTATGTACAAGTAATAAAAAGATTTTCATCATTTGTCTGTTTCTCTCTTGTGACTTTTCTCAGCAGAAATAGAAATGGATAAAATCAAATGTAGTTAGAAAGATTTGAATTTTAATTATGGAAGACAGTTATTGGTTATACTTGTTCATTCCTAGTTTTCTTTGCTTACAATTGTGACATTTTACAGCTGCAAGTACCTAATATGGGGGATAAGGGAGGTGGAAAGCTTAAAGACAGTTCCCTAATAATAAAAAACCCAACTCATTTTCTGCTATTTCTGAACAAAGGGAATCCCAGGGAAGCTTTTACATCCATCTGTGTTATGACTGCACCAGCAGTATGTAAATAATTTTAGTGAGAAAGCAAAATTTTGTGGATTTTTTTTTTTTTTTTTTATATGTTGCATCTAGTGGAGAAATGATGGCATGAAATATACCAAAATGGGCCTAGATCAATACCTTGGGTTGTCTACTTAAAATAAATATATAGTTTTGATAGGTAAATAAAAAAATAAGGCCCTGTTTCTGTTTAAATGGATTGATAGCAAAAATGCTAAAAAAAATAATCTGGTATTTTGGGCAAGTTTTTCTCTGAAATTCCTGAAATTAAAACTGTATTTTTATCTGCAATCTCATAGATGAAAACAAAATGTTGACCACGGGTGTCCTGGAGTTGTGGTTGGAATTTTTTGTTTACCAAAAACTTGACTTAATATGTGGGATTTAGAAAGACGTGATAGCCAGTGTGAATAATCTTTCCTCACTGTTACATCTCACCATCTTAAAGTAAACAAAGTTGTCTTGTTTTTTGTTTTATTTTATCTTTACTGTATTTTTTTTGCTAGTTTTCATTTGTACATGTGTTAGAGTGGACTGTTTTATAGATGATGTTTTTTATATTTAGTTTAAAAGGCTTGTTTTGCAATTTTATTTTTATTTTTGAAGAAGTTCTTTGCTGCAGAAAGTTAATATTGCAAGATCGAAATGGCTCCATTGATTTCAGTGGAGCTGATCTCACCACTTACAGCTCTGACAAGGGGCCAATACAAATGTTTATGAGTCTCACCATTTTCAAGCGGTGTGAGATATTAGTTTTACAAACTATTTTTTATGAATCTAGGCCATTAACTGTTTAACTGCTGAACCATCTCCACATGTATGCTGAGTTGCTTTGGAGTTTAAGATGCTGCTCTTCTATAGGCTAGTCATGTTCAGGACAGAATAATTAATTTTGGATTAATCATTTGGAATGAATATTCTGAAAAACTAGTTTTCCCGAAAATTAGTGTGCTGCATTATTTGGTATTGGTTTCATTTAAAATTAAATGAATACCAAGTATTTTTAAACATTTACATTTCTTGTAGCTAAAACAAATGTAATTAATATTTTGCTGCAACTGGCAGCATGCTGGAAGCCGCGCTGACCCGGTCTTTCTTCACAGAGTCCAGGGCCGCGCTAAAAGGAGGATTAGTGTGGAGTATTTCAGAGCCTGCGTTAAAGGACCTTCTCCATTAGTGCAAGCTCTGGGATCCACCTAGCTAGGTTGGAGCACGGCCCCCCAGCGCGCTATAGGTAAGTATTAAATCCAATTTTAAGGATAACAAATATGCACCCGTGAATTTCATTATTATGTATTAATTATTATTTTAATTCACTAGGGCATTCATTCGAGTATTTGTTTTTGTTAAAACAAAACGAATATCAAATATTCATGACAAACTGAATGCACATTTCAACTGAAGGCCATTTGTCAGTGAGAAACCCCTACATTATATATATATATATATATATATATATATATATGAAGGTGCAAGTAGAATGTGTCCACTCAGTAAACTGGGTGGATACAAGCGTTACTCTATAGTAGGCGCTAGTCAGGTGGTGTAGGGTATACAGGCAGCTATATAAGGCAGATACTGGATGAGGTATATACCCCAGGCAGTAGGAGTAAATGTGGGTACAAGGGTTATAACAGCGCCTATATATCCACTAAAGCTTAGAGTATGTACAGCAAAGTGGGTAGAAAATAAAAACCATAAAAAATATATATATATGAAAAATAAAATATAAAATATAAAATAAGGAACTTGGTAGTTCAATTGGAGTCTTTAGGATATATATAGTCCTTAATGTGTGTCCAACATATGGATGATATGTAGTAATGGATGGTATATAATACCCTTACCAGATATTACCCCAATCTAATGAGGTAAGTATGCCGCACTGGGGGTATGTGTTGGTAGTTCAATCTTCTCCTTGTATCCAGTGAGATGGCTGTATCAGTTTTCGTTAGCCTCCTGGAGTATGCAGGGATGTGCTTCTGATGGTAGATGTATCCCTTGAGCTTCCTGTGGATTAATGGTTGGCCTCTTGGAGTACTTTTTCTGTCTTGGTATGAACTTTCTCCGTCGTGAGTAATACTGTATAAAGGGGAGTCGGCCCTCCTTTTGGGCTCCTGCAAGTCAGCTGATGGATAATGAGGATTTAACCGTCTGAGAGTAAAAGACCAAGTTCCTAGCCCCGGATAATAGGAGAGCAGTGTGCAGGCCGGCCGGATGCAACACAATGCTGGGTAAGAAGCTGCTTCTGTCCCAGTGCACTAGGAGGCTATGTGGGCCGGTGCTATACTATATATATATATATATATAGTGTTTGGTGTGTGCACTCTCAACATCCAAGCCACAACCGCCAGGGTGCTATGTGGTAATTAAATATATATATTCAGTAAATAAGCACTCACTGGTCTTCAGCCAACGGTATATAGTGAATTTTTATTTAAGTGATGTTTCAGGACAAAACACAGTCCCTTCTTCTGACAAACAATACTTGCAAATGACAAACTTTTATAGGCCTGTATAACCCTCCCCCTCAATCAAGTCAATCATGGCTGTCCAGGTGCAGAAACAAAGTGATAGGTTAAACAGTCCGCCGCTTGCCGACACCTAAATAAACCTATTAACCCCTAAACCGCTGCCCCCCACATCATAAATTACTAAATTAAACTATTAACCCCTAAACCTAACACCCCCTAACTTTAAATTAAAATTACAATATAACTATCTTCTAATAAATAAAAACTTACCTGTGAAATTAAAAATAGCCCAATTTAAACTATAAATTAGCCTACATTACTATTCTAATAAAATAAAAAAATTAAAAATTAAAAAATCTAAATGACAAATTTAAAAAACCTAACACTACTAAAAAATAAAAAAATAAATAAAATAAAAAATACACTAACTTACGAAAAATAAAAAACACTAAGATTACAAAAATAAATAATCAAAAATAAAAACAATTACACCTTAATTAAAAAAAAAAAAAAACACTAGCCTACAATAAACTACCAATAGCCCTTAAAAGGGCCTTTTGTAGGGCATTGCCCTAAGTTAAACAGCTCTTTT
This sequence comes from Bombina bombina, assembly GCF_027579735.1. Classification (NCBI taxonomy): domain Eukaryota; kingdom Metazoa; phylum Chordata; class Amphibia; order Anura; family Bombinatoridae; genus Bombina; species Bombina bombina. Next base: position 1,032,998,318 of record NC_069503.1, on the reverse strand, counting down.
ACCTGTAAAAAATACAAAGTCCCCACAACAGTAAAACCCACCACCTGCAACCAACCCCGCAAAATAGAAAACCTAACTCTAAATAAAAACCTAAGCTACTCATTGCCCCTAAAGGGGCGTTTGTATGGGTGTTGCTCTTTAAAGGGCATTCAGCTATTTTTCACTGCCCTTAAAGGGGCATTCAGCTCTTTTGCACTTTGCGCAAAGCCCTAATCTGAAAAAAACACCCCAAAAAATAAAAAAAAATACCTAACACTAACCCCAGAATATCTACTCATGGTTCCTGAAGTTCGGACATCTATCTCCATCCAGGCAATGAGTCTTTATCCAGGCAGCAACATCTTCATCCATCACAGGGGCGTCTTCTATCTTCATTCCGGTAGCGCAGAGCGGAGCCATCCTGGATGGCAAAGAAATCCTACACGGAGCATGCTCTTCATACGGTCACTGCCATACACTGAAGTTGAACGCAAAATACCCGTTTCAAAATGGCGTACCTTGCATTCCTATTGGCTGATTTGATTCTTCAAATTTAAATCAGCCAATAGGATGAGAGCTACTGAAATTATTTTGGGGGGTTGGTTGTGTGGTGGGTTTTACTGTTGGGGGGCTTGCAATGCCCTACAAAAGGCCCTTTTAAGGGCTATTGGTAGTCTATTGTAGGTTAGGGGTTGATTTTATTTGGGGGGCTTTTTATTTTTATAGGACTATTAGATAAGATGTAATTGTTTTTATTTTTAATAATTTCATTTATTATTTTTGTAATCTGAGTATTTTTTATTTTTCGTAATTTAGTGTTTATTATTTTTTGTAATATTAGATTTTGAATTTTTTTTAGTTTAGTTATGAGTTTTGTGAAACATTTTTGTTACACAAAATCCTACTACTGCTCTCAGATCGCGATGTGGGGCGCGATCTGATATATGGCGCAGGTTTCGGTGCAAGCGTGGAAACCTGCGCCGCCCGTAATTTCAGCTCGCAACTCGAGCTATCCCATATACAGCGCCGTCAGAGGCTAAAGTGCCGTAAGTCTCACAAACTAGCGATGTCCAGAAATCTGCGTACGTACAAATTTCTGGAGTCGCCAGTGATTTACTTTATAAACTGCCGCCGCATAAAAAAACCTGACTATGTTATTAAATCACCCGTACTGTCTAACACGCCTCCTAAACATAGCCCGACACATCTAACCCTCTATCCACTATCCCCCCTCACTCTCCCAATAATAATAAATATATTAACCCCTAAACCGACGCTCCCGTACCCCGCCACACCTAATAAAGTTATTAACCCCTAAACCACCGCTCCCGGACCCCGCCGCCACCTACATTATCTATATTACCCCCTAATGTGAGCTCCTACACCGCCGCTACCTATTTTATCTATATTACCCCCTAATGTGAGCCCCCTACACCGCCGCTACCTATTTTATCTATATTACCCCCTAATGTGAGCTCCTACACCGCCGCCATCTATATTACCTACCCCCTGATGTGAGCCCCTAACATCGCCGCCATCTATATTACCTACCCCCTAATGTGAGCCCCTTACACCGCCGCCATCTATATTACCTACCCCCTAATGTGAGCCCCTTACACCGCCGCCATCTATATTACCTACCCCCTAATGTGAGCTCCTACCCCGCCGCCAGCTATATTAAAATTATTAACCCCTAATTTAATCCCCCTACACCGCCGCCAGCTATATTAAATTAATTAACCCCTAATTTAATCCCCCTACACCGCCGCCAGCTATATTAAATTAATTAACCCCTAATCTAATCCCCCTACACCGCCGCCAGCTATATTAAATTAATTAACCCCTAATCTAATCCCCCTACACCGCCGCCAGCTATATTAAATGCATTAACCCCTAATCTAATCCCCCTAAAATAATCACCTCTATTACCAGCCCTTAAAAGGGCCTTTTGCGTGACATTGCCCCAAAGTAACAGCTCTATTGCCAGTCTTTAAAAGGGCTTTTTGCGGGGCATGCCCCAAAGAAATCAGCTCTATTACCAGCCCTTAAAGGGCTTTTTGCGGGGCATTGTCGCAAAGAAATCAGCTCTTTTGCATCTAATCTAAATCTCCCTACACCGCCGCCACCTATAATAAATGTATTACCCCCTAATCTAATCCCCCTACACCGCCGTCACCTATATTAAATTTATTAACCCCTAATCTGACCCCCCTACACCGCTGCCACCTATATTAAATATATAACCCCTTATCTAATCCCCCTACACCGCCGCCACCTATATTAAATAGATTAACCCCTAATCTAATCCCCCTACACCGCCGCCAGCTATATTAACTATATTAACCCTAATTATATTAGGGTTAATCTAGTTCATCTAGTTATTATATTATATATATATTAACTATATTAACCCTAATTATATTAGGGTTAATATAGTTAATATCGTTATTATATTATATATATATATATTAAGTATAATAACCCTATCTAACTCTAACATCCCTAACTAAATTCTTATTAAAATAAATCTAATTAATATTAATATTATTAATTAAAATATTCCTATTTAAATCTAAATACTTACCTATAAAATGAACCCTAAGATAGCTACAATGTAATTAATAATTACATTGTAGCTATTTTAGGGTTTATATTTATTTTACAGGTAACTTGGTATTTATTTTAACTAGTGATGTCACAAACCTAAAAATGTGCGTTCGCGAACGGCGGACACAAACTTCCGCTACTGTTCGTGAACGGTCGAACCGGGCGAACCGCCATAGACTTCAATAGGCAGGCGAATTTTAAAACTCACAGGGACTCTTTATGGCCACAATAGTGATGGAAAAGTTGTTTCAAGGGGACTAACACCTGGACTGGGGCATGCCGGAGGGGGATCCATGGCAAAACTCCCATGGAAAATTACATAGTTGATGCAGAGTCTGTTTTTAAGCCATAAAGGGCATGAATCACCTAACATTCCTAAATTGTTTGGAATAACGTGCTTTAAAACATCAGGTATGATGTTGTATCGATCAGGTAGTGTAAGGGTTACGCCCGCTTCACAGTGACAGACCAAATTCCCTGTTTAAAGGGACAGTCTACACCATAATTTTTATTGTTTTAAAAGATAGATAATCCCTTTATTACCCATTTCCCAGTTTTGCATAACTAACACATTTATAATAATATACTTTTAACCTCTGTGATTATCTTGTATCTAAGCCTCTGCAAACAAGCAGACTGATCTTTCACAGTCAAAAAAGTTTTTTTTTTTAAATTTACACTACTGTTACACCAGATATGAGTGGTGGCACTGGGCAAGTGGGCACAGTATACGCTGTCAGCCTGGAACACACGCTGGCAGGCAGGCAACTGCAATTAGATTACTCTAGCAGACTGATGTTTCACAGTCAAAAAAGTTTTGTTTTTTTAAATTTACACTACTGTTACACCAGATATGAGTGGTGGCACTGGGCAAGTGGGCACAGTATACGCTGTGAGCCTGGCACACATGCTGGCAGGCAGGCGACTGCAATTAGATTACACTAGCAGACTGATGTTTCACAGTCAAAAAAGTTTTTTTTTTTTAAATTTACACTACTGTTACAACAGATATGAGTGGTGGCACTGGGCAAGTGGGCCTGGCACACACGCTGGAAGGCAGGCAACTGCAATTAGATTACACAAGCAGACTGATGTTTCACAGTCAAAAAAGTTTTTTTTTTAAATTTACACTACTGTTACACCAGATATGAGTGGTGGCACTGGGCAAGTGGGCACAGTATACGCTGTGAGCCTGGCACACATGCTGGCAGGCAGGCGACTGCAATTAGATTACACTAGCAGACTGATGTTTCACAGTCAAAAAAGTTTTTTTTTTTAAATTTACACTACTGTTACAACAGATATGAGTGGTGGCACTGGGCAAGTGGGCCTGGCACACACACTGGAAGGCAGGCAACTGCAATTAGATTACACAAGCAGACTGATGTTTCACAGTCAAAAAAGTTTTTTTTTTAAATTTACACTACTGTTACACCAGATATGAGTGGTGGCACTGGGCAAGTGGGCACAGTATACGCTGTGAGCCTGGCACACATGCTGGCAGGCAGGCAGGCAACTGCAATTAGATTACACTAGCAGACTGATGTTTCACAGTCAAAAAAGTTTTTTTTTTTAAATTTACACTACTGTTACACCAGATATGAGTGGTGGCACTGGGCAAGAGGGCCTGGCACACACGCTGGCAGACAGGCAACTGCAATTAGATTACACAAGCAGACTGATGTTTCACAGTCAAAAAAGTTTTTTTTTTTAAATTTACACTACTGTTACACCAGATATGAGTGTTGGCACTGGGCAAGTGGGCATAGTATACGCTGTGAGCCTGAAATACAGGCTGGCAGGCAGGCAACTGCAATTAGATTACACAGTAAAAAAAAAACAGACTGATGTTCTAGCCCTAAAAAGGGCTTTTTGGGGTGCTGTCCTTACAGCAGAGATCAGATGAGTCCTTCAGGACTGTAGTGGACACTGAATACACTAGCCTAGCTATCAATTTCCCTATTTAATGAGCATCAGCTACACTGTCCTTCCTCTCACTAAGAAAGCAGCTTCCGAAGGAATCTAAAATGGCTGCTGTCCAGGAGCTTGGAGGGTCTGGGAGGGAGGGTCTGCTGCTTATTGGCTGGAATGTGTCTGCACACTGTGAGATACAGGATCAAAGTTTACTCAATGATGACAAATAGGGGGCAGATCGAACATCGCATATGTTCGCCCGCCGTTGCGAAAGTGAACAAGCTATGTTCGCCGGGAACTATTCACCGCCGAACAATTTGAGACATCACTAATTTTAACTAGGTACAATAGCTATTAAATAGTTAATAACTATTTAATAGCTACCTAGTTAAAATAATTACCAATTTACCTGTAAAATAAATCCTAACCTAAGTTACAAATACACCTACACTATCAATAAATTAAATAAACTACAAATATCTAAATTAACAACAATTAAATACACTAAACTAAATTACAGAAAAAAAACAAACACTAAATTACAAAAAATAAAAAAGATTACAAGAATTCTAAGCTAATCACACCTATTCTAAGCCCCCTAATTAAATAACAAAGCCCACCAAAATTAAAAAATTTCCCTACCCTAATCTAAATTACAAAAGTTAACAGCTCTATTACCAGCCCTTAAAAGGGCCTTTTGTGGGGCATGCCCCAAAGAAATCAGCTCTTTTGCCTGTAAAAAACAACAACACCCCCCATTACAACCCACCACCCACATCCCCCTATTCTAACCCACCCAATCCCCCCTTAAAAAAACCTAAGTCTAACCCCCAAGTGCTCCTTACCTGACCTGAAGACCAGCAGAGAAGGTCCTGTTCCAGACGGCAACCTCTTCTTCCAGGCGGCGACCTCTTCTTCTTCCAGGATCCAGCCGGCGCGGAGTGGAGGAGTTGAAGACCGATAACCGCGGAGCTGAAGACCGTCCATCTGGAACTGAAGACCAGCGATGCTGGAACTGAAGATCAGCAACGCTGGAACCGAAGACCTCTGGAACTGAAGACCGGAGCCGTAATGGTGAGGATCCTCTTCATACTATCGCTGCCGTACACTGAATAGGAATTCAAGGTACGCGATTAAAAATTTCGTCCCTTGAATTCCTATTGGTTGATTTGAGCCTTCAAATTCAAATCAGCCAATCGGATGCGAGCTACTTTAATTCTATTGGCTGATTTGAATAGCCAATAGTATAAGAGCAACTGTAATTATATTGGCTATTCTAATCAGCCAATATAATTACAGTAGCTCTTATTCTATGGGACATGCCCCATAAAAGGCCCTTTTAAGGGCTGGTAATAGAGCTGTTAATTTTTGTAATTTAGATTAGGGTAGGGATTTTTTTTTATTTTGGGAGGCTTTGTTTTTTTATTAGGGTATAATAATATAGGTGTAATTAGCTTAAAATTCTAGTAATCTTTTTTTATTTTTTGTAATTTAGTTTGTTTTTTTTGTAATTTAGTTTAGTGTATTTAATTGTAGTTTAGTTTAGATATTTGTAGTTTATTTAATTTATTGATAGTGTAGGTATATTTGTAACTTAGGTTAGGATTTATTTTACAGGCAAATTGGCAATTATTTTAACTAGGTAGCTATTAAATAGTTATTAACTATTTAATAGCTATTGTACCTAGTTAAAATAAATACCAAGTTACCTGTAAAATAAATGTATTAATTACATTGTAGCTATCTTAGGGTTTATTTTATAGGTAAGTATTTAGATTTAAATAGGAATATTTTAATTAATATTATTAATATTAATTAGATTTATTTTAATAAGAATTTAGTTAGGGATGTTAGAGTTAGATAGGGTTATTATACTTAATATATATATATAATATAATAACGATATTAACTATATTAACCCTAATATAATTAGGGTTAATATAGTTAATATATATATAATATAATAACTAGATGAACTAGATTAACCCTAATATAATTAGGGTTAATATAGTTAATATAGCTGGCGGCGGTGTAGGGGGATTATATTAGGGGTTAATCTATTTAATATAGGTGGCGGCAGTGTAGGGGGATTAGATTAGGGGGTAATCTATTTAATATACGTGGCGGCGGTGTAGGGGGATTAGATTAGGGGGTAATACATTTATTATAGGTGGCGGCGGTGTAGGGGGATTTAGATTAGATGCAAAAGAGCTGATTGCTTTGTGACAATGCCCCGCCAAAAGCCCTTTTAAGGGCTGGTAAAAGAGCTGATTTCTTTGGGGCATGCTCCGCAAAAAGCCCTTTTAAGGGCTGGCAATAGAGCTGTTACTTTGGGGCAATGTCACGCAAAAGGCCCTTTTAAGGGCTGGTAATAGAGGTGATTACTTTAGGGGGATTAGATTAGGGGTTAATGTATTTAATATAGCTGGCGGCGGTGTAGGGGGATTAGATTAGGGGTTAATTAATTTAATATAGCTGGCGGCGGTGTAGGGGGATTAGATTAGGGGTTAATTAATTTAATATAGCTGGAGGCGGTGTAGGGGGATTAGATTAGGGGTTTTACATGTAATATAGCTGGCGGCGGGGTAGGAGCTCACATTAGGGAATAGTTTAATGTAGCTGGTGGCTGTGTAAGTGGCTCACATTAGGGGGTAGTTTAATGTAGCTGGTGGCGGTGTAAGGGGCTCACATTAGGGGGTAGTTTAATGTAGCTGGCGGTTGTGTAAGGGGCTCACATTAGGGGGTAGTTTAATGTAGCTGGCGGCGGTGTAAGGGGCTCACATTAGGGGGTAGTTTAATATAGCTGGCGGTGGGGTATGAGCTCACATTAGGGGGTATGTAATGTAGCTGGCGACGGTGTAGGGGGATCACATTAGGGGGTAGGTAATGTAGATGGAGACGGTGTAGGGGGATCACATTAGGGGGTTATACTTTTAATGTAAGTGGAGGCGGGGTCCGGGAGCGGTGGTTTAGGGTTAAATACTTTATTAGGGATTGTGGCGGGGGATCGCGGTTGACAGGTAGATAGACATTGCGCATGCGTTAGGTGTTAGGTTTTATTTGGCAGGTAGTTTAGGGAGTTACGGGGCTCCAATAGACAGAGTAAGGCTTACTACGGCTGCATTTTGTGGTGAGGTGAAAATGGAGTAAGATTTCTCCATTTTCGCCACGTAAGTCCTTACTCTGTATATTGGATACCAAACTGCGCTGGTTTGGTATACCTGCCTATGGCCCAAAAAACTACGGGTGAAGGCAGAAATATACGAGCGTAACTTCTATGTTACGCAGTATATATGATACCAAACCAGCACAAATTTTGGCGTCGCCGGCTTCTGCGGGTGACGCTGTATATCGGATCGAGGCCATGGATCGTGTCGGTATAGGCTGGAACGCAAGCATTTTAGCCTGAACGCACAACCTGTAATACCGGAGCTATGGAAATCCCACACATTTTTTTGAGTGCGGAATGGACGTTGCATTACAGGCTAAAATGTTTGTGGTATAGCCTATACCGCTGTGACTTGTAATATACGTTCCTGGCTAATTTGGAGCAGTATAGCTGTACCGCAAAACTGGTAATCTAGCCGTTTGTGAATAAAACAATAGTTTAGGTATTTTAATATTGTAATCATTGCTCAGTTTCATATTTACTATGCTTAAATAAACATTGACTTCAATGTCCCTTTAAAAGAACAGTAAAAACCTTTAAATTATAGGTTTTTGCAATAAGCAGAGTCTAAACTCTATTATGAAGACCTTGCTTGCTGAAATTGTTTTTCAATGGTCAGTCTCCACCCACCACTTTTCTTATTTGGGGGAGCCAATGTAAACGCACTTCTGAAGAAGATATGACCTGTCACTATATTTGTTTGAAAAAAATCTCCATTGTTTGGTATGAGCATAAAGGATAAGATAAAAAAACTGCAAATTAGCGAGATATATGTGGCAAGGTTAGGCTTGTGTGGCCAGCCATATTCTCTTTCAGTTTTTTTTAGGACTGTAAAATCCACAATTTTAGACTCACATTTTTAGGAGAAAGTGGTACAATATATAAAGGATTTTGCATTTTACTATGCATAATTAAAGAGACAGTCAATTTAAAGGGACACTGTACCCAAAAATGTAATTTTGTGATTCAGATTGAGCATGAGATTTTAAACAAATTTCGAATTTACTCCTATTATCAAATTATCTTCATTCTCTTGGTATCTTTATTTGAAATGCAAGAATGTAAGTTTAGATGCCGGCCCATTTTTGGTGAACAACCTGGGTTGACCTTGCTGATTGGTGGATAAATTCATCAAAAACAAAGAGAATACACTGCGATCCTTAATAGTAACAAACATTTTAATAATCCATATTTAAAAAAAGCAAAGTGTTGAAAAAGGCAACAGGATTTAAAAGCAAAAAAAGAACATTTTCAGGGACCAGTCTGTCCTACATGTTTCGGTCAATTCCTTAATCATGAACATGACTGGCTACCCCTACTTCCTGCCTTAAATCCCTGAAAATGTCTCCCTATTGGTTCCTCAGCTTAACACAATTAACCCCATCTTGTCCACCCTCTAGTTGCTTTACCATGCACTCTAACATTGTAAAATATTTCCAATTTTAGTTTGAAGTTTATAAATGTACTTGCACTGTAATATATGCCTAGGCATACTGGAATCCTACATAGATTAGTAGTGACACAGCTAACTAATGAAGTTAGGCATATCTAAAGAAATACTACCTGTTGATACAGGCTTTAATTCATTCTACAATGTCTTCCTTTTGGGTGTCACTATGTTTTCTATGATTTCCTGCCTCAGGATACACATAAATGTATATTCAATGCATATTGCCAAATGCTGCAACACTAATTATTTGGGGATTTCAAAGAATTAATTGCAGATATTGTACTACTATCTTTTCCAAAAGTTGATTACATCCCCCTCAATATTAAAGCCCTGTGGTCTTCTTGTCTTCAATTTGAAGATCCAAAAGGCTTCACGCAGCATCAGCCGTGCTGCTCAATCTCCCCCTCTAGGGGGGGTTTTGAACAACTTCTATAACCTGCCATGAGAGCGATGTAACATCGCCCCCATGCACAGATACGAAATGTTGTGAAAGGCCCGAGCTGTCTTTGTCATGAGAGATATTATTTAGATGCTCTCTTATCCTGGAGCGAACCTCCCTAGTTGTGCACCCTATATACTGCCCATTGCACAGCAAGCCTTCTACCAAATACACAACAAAAGGGGTTCTACAATTTGTGCAATTGGCCAAATTAAATACCCAATTCGTAGTTGCGGACTGAAAGGTAGATGTAACTCTGCTATACTGGCATGCTATGCATTTTGAGAAGTGGCATTTGAAATGCCCTTTGACACTTAACGAACTGCTGTTGGCCCTCCCTTTATCTCTTAATACACTAGGTGCCACCAAATTGCCTATTGTGCATGCTCTTTAAGACACAAAGTTACAACCCTTTGACACATAGTCCTTCAAACTATCCTCGGCTGAAAGTATTGGTAAATGTTTGCTAACAATATTGGTGATGTCCTTAAATTGTGGGCTATAAGTAGTGACCAATGTTGGTCTACTTGAATCATAGCCACTTTTTGGTCTGATGTTACCCATCCTCAACATCTCACTTCTATTCATCCTGCTCACCATAAATTCATCCACCAATAAAAAAGTGCTTTCCAGAGTACTGAAACCAAAAAAAAGCTTAGATGATTTCTATTTCAAATAATGATAGCAAGAGAACAAAGAAAAATTGATAATAGGAGTACATTAGAAAGTTGCTTAAAATTGCATGCTCTTTCTGTATTACAAATGAACAAATTTGGGTTCAGTGTCCCTTTAAAATTAAACTTTCATGATTCAGATAGGGCATGCAATTTTAAAAAAATAATAATTCTATTTTACTTTTATTATCAAATTTGCTTTGTTCTCTTGGTATTCTTTGTTGAAGACACAGATAGACAGAACTAATGTGTACCATATAGATAACATTGTGCTCACTCCCGTGGAGTTATATATTAGTCAGCGCCAATTGGCTAAAATGCAAGTCTGTCTAAAGAACTCAGATCAGGGGTCAGTCTGCAGAGGCTTAATACAAGGTAATCACAGCAGTATATGTATATTAAAATAAATGTGTTAGTTATGCAAAACTGGGGAATGGGTAATAAAGGGAGTATCTATCTGTTTAAAGAATATATTTTTTCAATTAGACAGTCATTTTAAGCAATGTATACTATAATCTCAGTGTTTATGTTCCTTTAATAATTAAAACAACAAAACATAGATATGTATAATGCATGAGGTATTATATTTAACACAAACAAACATGAACATAAGTATTGAATGCCTGTTTATAATGGAGCTAAAAATTCAATAAGCAGACCAATGCTAAGTGCAACATTTGCAAATTAATTAATTTCTGTGAGAAAAGTATTTACAAATCTTAGTGATGTGGAAAAATAAACACTTGTGGTCCATCTGTCATTGAGCACAATAATTCCTGGTATTAAATCTGGTATTTGTTTCTATTATAGTTTATAAAATAGTTGAACTTTCCTTACACATAAATCAGACTTGAATTATTACATATTGATAGGGAGAAAGATTTAGATAATTACTTTTACTTCATCCTTTATAGAAAAGCATATTGATTAAACATATTGATTATATATTTACACATTTTCTTGATTTTTATTAATGGGACATAAATGTATAAAAAAAAGTTCTAATGTGTTACAGCATTTTTTATTGAACTATTACTTGTATATAATTGTATTTAACAGCTGCAAATGTCACCTCTAGAGCAGCAATTCACTGCTGGGATCTAGTTGAACACATTGGGCTCCATTTAATATCTGCTGAGTGGGTGGGGACCATCAGGAGAGACAATGAGAAGCGGTATATGTGTGTAGCCACCAATCACTACCTAGTTCCCAGTAATGCATTAATGCTTAATAACTCATCAAAGGATACAAAAAGTACAAATTGCATGCTCTGTCTGAATCATGAACATTTAATTTAAAGGGACAGCAAAGTCTATATTAAACTTTCATGATTCAGATAGAGCATGTCATTTTAAACAACTTTCCATTTTACTTTTATCATCAAATTTGTTTTGTTCTCTTGGTATTCTTTGTTGAAATCTAATCCTAGGTAGGCTTATATGCTAATGTATAAGCCCTTGATGGCCGACTCTTATCTCAGTTCATTATGACAGTTTTTCACAGCTAGATAATGCTTGTTCATGTGTCAGGAATTATTTATGAGTCAGGGCTGATAGGCTAAAATGCAAGTCAAAAGAACTGAGAAAAGGGACAGTCTGCAGAGGCTTAGATACAAGGTAATCACAGAGGTCAAAAGTATATGTTGGTTATGTAAAACTGGGTAATGGTAAATAAAGATTTTCTATTTAAATTCAATCTTATAGACTTTGGATAAATCTATTCATTTTGGTGGTATGCTTTAACAACTGCTTGATTTATTATTCATATTTCCAAAATTTGCATTGAAATATTGATATGTGTTGGGAAAATTAAGTGTAGTTCTTTATACATGTATATGTGTGTATATATATATATATATATATATATATATATATATATAATTGTAATACAATTAAATAGTCTTTAAAAATGATAGCCTTAGTTGTTTTAAGGCAGGTCTAATTAAAGGGACACTGAACCCATTTTTTTTTCTTTCATGATTCAGATAGAGCATGCAATTTTAATCAACTTTCTAATTTACTCCTATTAATAATTTTTCTTCATTCTCTTGCTATCTATATTTGAAAAAATAAGGCATCTAAGCTGGACAGCTCATTTTTATTGGTGGATGAATTTATCCACCAAGCAGCAAAAACAACCCAAGTTGTTCACCAAAAATGGGCCGGCATCTAAACTTACATTCTTGCATTTCAAATAAAGATACCAAGAGAATGAAGAAAATTTGATAATAGGAGTAAATTAGAAAGTTGCTTAAAATTTCATGCTCTATCTGAATCACGAAAGAGGAATTTTGGGTTCAGTGTCCCTTTAATGGTTTGTAGACATTGCTAATTCAGGTTACTATGTTCCACATGATAAAACCTGATAAAGTCTCTAAATATTACATAGAATGATAATGTTCTATGTTTTCATAATAATTTCACCATAATTTGATCAAATGTGATGAAAAAACTTTGGTATTTTATGTGTTGCCTAAGCATTTGAAAAATATGTTTAAATGAAGCCTAGAATGTGAGAATTTTGGTAATGAAAGGAATCAAAATTCCATGGATATATGAAAAGGGAATTGTAAACCACAAATGGGAATAGATCTTGAAACCATAAAATTGAGTAGAGATATATGAAAGTTCAGATGGAGTATTAAAAGGTCTTTAGTGGCATTGGTGACCAAATCCCTTTCAATAATGAGCAAAGTAATAACTTTTTTTCAGGGGACAGTGTAATATGTTATTAAGTGAGAATAAGAACTAGGCTTTCAGCAATTGACTATAAATGGATCTGTGAAAATAATCATCAAATCTTAAGACCTATCCATGTGTCAAACAAACTAAATGAAGCAGTAAAAAAATAATGAACATAAAAATATAAAATACAGCTTACTAAGGGGATTCAATATTTACCACAAGTAGTTGCCCTTTCAGGATTGTAGAGTTTTCTTATTAAAGGCACATTTAACTCCAAAGAAAATCTATCATGCTTGTTGACCATTTTTGTAATGAAGAAAATTAGGTTAAAAATACAATAAACTTAAAATGTAATTCCTCATAAAGGAAGAGATTATGAGTACTGCACTAACTGTAGAGCACAAGTGATATGGGGTATTTCTTGGCTCTCTCTGTACGATGGAAATGATGGAGTGCTCACTACGAGTTGAAATTAAATGCATTAGCTTGAGGTAAATCGAATTTAATGCGCCAGGTAAGTGCAACTTCAGAGCTCTGGTTAACTGTAATACAACAACAACAAAAAAACATCAAAAATACATTTAACAGTACAGTTACACAAATATTAACACTGTCTGTAAAAAAATATTTTAAAAAAATACATTAAAAGGTTATAAGGTCTTAAAATATGAGGTTTCAAATGGATTTAACATAGAAATACATACATATACATGTCTAAATATGTGTATATATATATATATATATATACATATATCCACATAATAAAGCAGGCACTCTCCGTTTTAATTTTATCGTTTAATGGTAAACGTTTTCGGGGTCTCCCCCGTCCTCAGACCACTTACAGATATCTGATAATACACAACTTAAATAGCTACTCACCCTCACCGTGTCAAATCGCCAACAGACTCCCAGCTTCCGTGTCGCGCAACTGCGCATGCGCGCCCGGAACTAAGGAGAGCCGACAAGGACCAACCACCCACTGCTAAAAGCAAAAGTGAAAATCAACATCACACACAATAATGCAGCAGTGTAGACCGCTAACTGCATATAGTACCATACTGCAGAGAAATATTATTACCCTATACTCGGCATATTGAAATATACACAGACCTATCCTCAAGCCTTGTTTACACCTTATTACTTCAAATGTTAAGTATACACCTGTTACCATTCTGCCATAAAGGGGATATTATTATATTTTTATACGGTTATATTTACACAGTTATATTTACATATTTACACAGAAGGGACATCCGTGTTAGGTTGCATTATTCATCCTGTATTACACTCCTGCCCCTAACTGAACAATTGGCCCAATATCTCTTTAACCAACTTAAAGGTGTTGGACCCCTGTGTATATTACTTAACCACAAAGCACCCCACCGTGTCACCTTTTTTTTAAAATATTTAACAGTCATCCTCAGTTACACTGATGTTTAGCTAACAGTGGGGAACCCAGTCAAAAAGATAATGAGCTGGATTGCAATTTAATTGCATGTATTTAATCCAGTCATGGACATACCCCAACATAATATCTTAAGCTCACATCTAACTATGACGGTGGCAGTAGGCATACATCCACTACAAGTCTTACAAAAAACATTGGTAATCCAAATGGACATTCAGCCCCTTTGGGTACATAGTCTCCAGGTTAAAAATCCACTGAGACTCTCGTTGTAGTAGACGCCTGCCCCTGTCACCCCCCCTAGGGTTACGTGGAACGTGATCTATGATAATATACCGAAGGTCAGATACAGCATGACCACTGGTACAGAAGTGGCGAGCCACCGGTTGATCTGAATCCCCATCCTTGATTGCCAGCCGAATCGCTGACCGGTGGTTCGCCATCCTCGTCCTGAGATCATCCTGGGTCTTACCCACGTAAAATTTACCACACGGACAGTGTAGTAAGTAAACAATATACGTGGTTGTGCAGGTCACCCTGTGCAAGATTTTATATTTTTTATTAGACCATGGATGTTGAAACGTGCTGCTCTGGGTTAACCCACCACAGGTAGTGCAACCACTGCAACGGAAGCAACCTTTTTTCGTGGTTTTTAACCATGTACTAGGCATATAGCTGTCACTGTTGTCGGGCCTCAAGAGCATATCTTTCAGTGATCTTCCACGTTTGAACCCAACCAAAGGTGACACACAGGAAGCAAAAGGTAGTGTTTTGTCACTCTCCAAAATGTCCCAATGTTCCCTCAAGATATTGGAGAACTGTAGCTTCTCAGGTGAGAAGATGGTGGTAAAGATCATCTTCTTCTCCTCACTCTTATCCCTCTCCATCTTTATAAGTGCCTCTTCCTGTGTAAGCCCTGTCGCTTCAATCAGTGATTCGTCAAGATGTTTAGAACCATACCCACGGTCCATGAATTTTTTGTACATTTCCTGTAGTTGCTGTTCCTTCCTTTGCTGGTTACTGTTGTTGCGTACCACTCGCTTAAACTGTGATCTTGCCAATGATTTTTTCAAACTGGGAGGATGGCAGCTTGTAGCATCCAATAGTGAGTTCCTGTCAGTTTCCTTATAGTATAAGGTTGTGCTGATACCTGTGTTTTCCTTAAAGATCCTTAGATCAAGGAAGTCGATGGTATGTATATCATAGGTCATCTTCAACTGTATATGTGGATTCACCTTGTTTAATTCTGCATACCACACCAGTAACTCATCCTCTGTACCACACCAGATAAGGAAGAGATCATCAATATAACGTCGGTATAGCCGTATTCTGTGATCACCAAAGGCAGTAGTTGCGACCGTTTCGAAGTGGGCCATAAACAGATTCGCATAAGATGGGGCCACGTTGGACCCCATCGCTGTTCCTGAGATCTGTATATTATCATAGATCACGTTCCACGTAACCCTAGGGGGGGGGTGACAGGGGCAGGCGTCTACTACAACGAGAGTCTCAGTGGATTTTTAACCTGGAGACTATGTACCCAAAGGGGCTGAATGTCCATTTGGATTACCAATGTTTTTTGTAAGACTTGTAGTGGATGTATGCCTACTGCCACCGTCATAGTTAGATGTGAGCTTAAGATATTATGTTGGGGTATGTCCATGACTGGATTAAATACATGCAATTAAATTGCAATCCAGCTCATTATCTTTTTGACTGGGTTCCCCACTGTTAGCTAAACATCAGTGTAACTGAGGATGACTGTTAAATATTTTAAAAAAAAGGTGACACGGTGGGGTGCTTTGTGGTTAAGTAATATACACAGGGGTCCAACACCTTTAAGTTGGTTAAAGAGATATTGGGCCAATTGTTCAGTTAGGGGCAGGAGTGTAATACAGGATGAATAATGCAACCTAACACGGATGTCCCTTCTGTGTAAATATGTAAATATAACTGTGTAAATATAACCGTATAAAAATATAATAATATCCCCTTTATGGCAGAATGGTAACAGGTGTATACTTAACATTTGAAGTAATAAGGTGTAAACAAGGCTTGAGGATAGGTCTGTGTATATTTCAATATGCCGAGTATAGGGTAATAATATTTCTCTGCAGTATGGTACTATATGCAGTTAGCGGTCTACACTGCTGCATTATTGTGTGTGATGTTGATTTTCACTTTTGCTTTTAGCAGTGGGTGGTTGGTCCTTGTCGGCTCTCCTTAGTTCCGGGCGCGCATGCGCAGTTGCGCGACACGGAAGCTGGGAGTCTGTTGGCGATTTGACACGGTGAGGGTGAGTAGCTATTTAAGTTGTGTATTATCAGATATCTGTAAGTGGTCTGAGGACGGGGGAGACCCCGAAAACGTTTACCATTAAACGATAAAATTAAAATGGAGAGTGCCTGCTTTATTATGTGGATATTTGTTTGCTTGCAAGTGCACCCCGGCAGCTGAATATATAAAAAAAGTGTGCTGGTTCCCTGCTTCTGGTGGTATTTATATATACATATATATATATATATATATACAAATGTTTATATGTCTGTACATATGTATTTATGTATATATAAACACATAAATACATATGTGTGTGTATGTATGTATATATATATATATATATATATATATATATATATATATATATACACAATACATAAGGGAACTGCACTCTCCTACTGGACCGGGTACACATCCCATGACCCTGCAACATGCTCAGCCCTGGGTGCCACTGGCACTCACAGGAAGCTGTGCTGTTCCCAGAGTCACAGGCAGTTAACCCCAGTCAGGTCTGGGTGCAAGAACCATAGGGAAAATTACAAAACAAATTAATAGAACACACAGAGAAAACCCAGCACTCACTTACAAGCTCTCAGCTAAGATTTAAAAGCAAAAATGGAAAGGTTAGTTACCGCATCTGGCCAAATGGGACAAGCCCAGGTACCTCGTCAAGGTCCTTTCCAATACCTGGGACCCTAAAACAGCCACACAATGCAAGCTTTCAAATCCAAACAAACTGGGAACAAGGGAAGGGTGCACAGGAATATGTAATCACCCTAGACATATACAAAACACGGAAGGGAACTGCACTCTTATACTGGACCGGGTACACATCCAATGACCCTGCAACATGCTCAGCCCTGGGTGCCACTGGCATTCACAGGAAGCTGTGCTGTTCCCAGAGTCACAGACAGTTAACCCCAGTCAGGTCTTGGTGCAAGAACCATAGGGAAAATTACAAAACAAATTAATAGAACACACAGAGAAAACCCAGCACTCACTTACAAGCTCTCAGCTAAGATTTAAAAGCAAAAATGGAAAGGTTAGTTACCACATCAGGCCAAATGGGACAAGCCCAGGTACCTCGTCAAGGTCCTTTCCAATACCTGGGACCCTAAAACAGCCACACAATGCAAGCTTTCAAATCCAAACAAACTGGGAACAAGGGAAGGGTGCACAGGAATATGTAATCACCCTAGACATATACAAAACACGGAAGGGAACTGCACTCTCATACTGGACCGGGTACACATCCAATGACCCTGCAACATGCTCAGCCCTGGGTGCCACTGGCACCACACAGGAAGCTGTGCTGTTCCCAGAGTCACAGACAGTTAACCCCAGTCAGGTCTGGGTGCAAGAACCATAGGGAAAATTACAAAACAAATTAATAGAACACACAGAGAAAACCCAGCACTCATTTACAAGCTCTCAGCTAAGATTTAAAAGCAAAAATCGAAAGGTTAGTCACCGCATCTGGCCAAATGGGACAAGCCCAGGTACCTCGTCAAGGTCCTTTCCAATACCTGGGACCCTAAAACTGCCCCACAATGCAAGCTTTCAAATCCAAACAAACTGGGAACATATATATATATATATATATATATATATATATATATATATAAAGGTATAGAAATATATTTTATGAAAAAAGATCATATATTTCTGTAAGACGGATAAACTGTTGAGGTTCCGAAATTTGCAGAAATACACATTTCTGGAGTCGCCAGTGACTCACGGCAGTTTATGAACTGCTGGCGCCTAAGTAAAAAACAAAAAATGTTTAAACACACGTAAAAATGTAACCCGCCTCCAAAAAATGAACCCGACACGTCAAAACTCCTATATCCACCATCCCCTCACATCGCAACTAATAATCCCCATACTCCCACAATGCAATCTACTTATTTTAACTATTAACCCCTAATCCGCCAACCCCCACATCGCAAAGTGCCTAATACATGTATTAACCCCTAATCTGCCATCCCCCTACAATGCAATCTACCTATTTAAACTATTAACCCCTAATCCACCAACCCCCACATCACAAAGTAGCTAATTAACCTATTAACCCGTAAACAGCCAACCCCCACAATGCAAAGTATCAAGTACCCCCTAACCTAACACCTCATAAATTAACCCCAATTAACTACAATTACATAAAATTAAAAAGACTACCTTTAAAAATTAATAAAAATTACCAAAAATAAAAAATCCTATCTTTACATTAAAAAAACCAAACCTAAGTTTACAAAAAATAAAAAAAAAACTAAGATTAAATTAAAATAAAAAATCTAAAATTACAAAAAATCAAAAAATCTAAGATTACAGAAAAAAATAAATGAAATGATCCAAAATACAAAATACTGTCTGTTTTTTTGAGTTTGTAACATCTGAGCAAGGCAATTTAAATTTTAAATTGTGGGGGTTCGTCATGCAAAAATCCTTTGTATACAAATGTGCTTGGGCTCTGTGTATAGCAGAATAGTGCAGGCATTAAGTCCATATATTGAGTAATATATTTGATATGCTATGTTGATCTCTTGTTTTTTTATTTTTTTAAGCTTACAATTTAGTTACCTCTGTGTGTATATACAAGTATTAGAATTTAGTGACATTCTTACATGAATGTTTATTCTGGTGAAGAGAAATTTAAATATTTTATCCCAATTTGTTTTGTACTAGCACACTATTACGAAGAGAAGGTACTATACCAAAAGTAGATCACTGAATAACAAATAACCTTATTTGCATGTAGAGTGAGAGGGGAATAAAATAGATTTAGTCAGAGAGATGTCAGAACCAAAGAAAAATATTGTCTGCTATAAATAAACGTCTTCCAAACAAATACTCATAGACGAAAATCAGATTTGCTGATAAACTCCACAATGCTTCAACTCTAGCAAAGTTTCCCAAGAGAAAGGGCAACATATGGAGGATTGTAGGCATAATTAACTTATCCGACTGCTGTACACTCCAATGTGTGATTTAAAAAAAAAAAGTAAACCTGGTATTGCTGTACATACTTACTGTACATTTCAGAGAACACAATAACAATAATCTTTACCCTAAACTGCCAATATAGAACATTACTCTTCACTATCAATTTTGTCTGTTTATTTCTAAGAATGTTTGAAAAATAAAGTGTAAATTTTGCTCAGATATTTTGTCTAAAAAAACAGTTGTAGGAATTATGACCAGTGTTAAAATCCATGGCTCCATTGCTTAATCCAAATTATGAACAGAAGGAAGAGAAATGTGTTTAATATTGTCAGTATGCAACATCCACAGTTCTCTAACAAGTTAATAAAGCATACAGAGCTAAAGTTAGCATATTTACTAATATTATATACAGCTTATATATATATATATATATATTAGTGAAGATTGGAGTAGCCGTGTTAGTCCAGTAGATAGGATGCTCAAAAATGCTCAAAAAGTATTGCAGTATGAAGTGATACCTTTTTTATTGGACTAACATAATATTTCAAAGACAAGTTTTAGAGAGTTTTCCTCTCTTCCTCAGGTATTGCTTCAGACCTGAGGAAGAGAGGAAAAGTCTCAACAGGCTGTCTTTGAAATATTATGTTAGTCCAATAAAAAAGGTATCACTGCATACTGCAATACTTTGTTTTTTGAGCATTATATATATATATATATATATATATATATATATATATATATATATAAACAGATTATAACATGCAAGTGAATTGAAGCAGTACATATATTATTCAGAATATCACCTTTTAATATGACATTATGCTGTGAAAAACTATGTACCCAAGCACGTTTTAAATAAGTCATCTGGGAAAATGACTTTAATTTTACTGAAATATATTTTTTGTTTGTACTTATACAAATTCTATATATGTAATGCACAGAAGGCGGACACATTTCACATACATTTAAAAACATTTTTGTACAATAAACTTGCATTGTAAAAAATACAACCATTGAAAGTGATTGTGCCCCCTGCACTCATGCAACCAATTGAATGAGCACATGGCTTTTCAGTTATTCCAGAAAAAATGTGCTGGAATGTTTAACATCCACATTGATTGTAAGATGTAAGTTTTTGGTTGCAGGTTAACACAAGCGAGCCTGCACCAAAAGGGCCCTGAATCCACCTGCACGGCTTCATAAATGGGGGGGCCTTTGCGTCCACTTAAATTTTGTTACTGAGAATTAGTAAGGTAATTTTAATATTGATATAAATTGAGCTGTATATGTTATTAGACATAATAAATGTTGATGCAATGATGATGGGTTATCTGAATTTTAGATGATATATATATATATATATATGGGTCCTAGCTTACTTAATAGTATATAGAGGGGAAAAAAATAAGTACAATATTTTTTTTTACTAGATTGGTCCCAGTGATCTATACATGTCTATAGTATTATTTATATTTATTCAGCTACATTTATTTTTCAGCACCATGTGGGAGTCGTTCAACTGGTTCAGAAGGCACCGTTTTATCACCTAATTACCCTAAAAATTATAGCGTGGGACATAATTGTGTATATTCTGTTGCCGTCCCAAAGGAATTTGGTGAGTAAAACTACATGGTTAAAAAAAAAATCTGTATTTTTAAAAATTGTAGTTTGATAGCTCAATTGCTAATTTTGTTTATGTTTGGTCAACTGTGCAAAAAGCACTGTCCATCGTAAGCAAATTTCAAGATGCATTTTCCATTACACATCTATACAATGTCATAAATCTTTTTAAGCTTGGTTTCATACATCTTACCAAGTAATGCAAATCATTTATCATTATTTATATGTGATATGTCCACTCGGATAAATCCATGTTGGGTAATCATGCATGCTCCTTGAAATTTTTCATAGGAAATATCATTGGCATATAAAGAGAAAAAAATATATACAATATTGATTAAACGTTGTTTGAAAATTTTGTTAGCTCTTAATAATTACTTTGACAAAGTAATATGTATGTATTTCATAAAGAGAGACCATAATTCTGTTAAAAAAAAGAATTTGGTGCATGTTATTTTTTTAACTGTATTCTCATGAGCTTGTGTGCCCTCACAAAGATTGTTAAAGAAATAATGCAAACACCCACATTGCTAACATTTTTAAAAGCATCCTCATATTTCTAAACAAATTATTAACATATCGTTAAAGCTGATCTTTCATAAGATCCAACATGTCTATGTGATTATTTTTTTTTGGTTTTGTTGTGTATATTATTAACATTATTCTGCTTATTTGGGAGCTATGTCTCATGATGAACAGATTTGAATTATTATTCCTGTTATAGAACATTCAAAAAAGTTTTTTTTACAGGGGTTGCTTGAGTCTAATATTATAATAAAGATTGTATGTCAGATATTATGCAACATATCTAACACAAATTGTAAGCATACAGTTTGCGTTTATAACTAGGTTGAGCCAAAGTCTTTAAAAAAAAAAAAAAAAACTATAGTGGTTTATTCTTGATAAATTTATTCTATACTCATGAATTTATGCTCACAGAATAAGTAAACATTATAATAAATAAGTCTTTAATTGAATTTACTCATAATAGAAGGTAATTACCAAAAAGTAAGACTTACATAACCCCTACATTCCACATGTGTTGATGCCCAGGAAGGTTGCATTAATTTACAAGCAAATGGAATGTTGTATGGGGATTTGCTTGGATGTTTTCTGGGACAAGACTTAATCCGCACCTGGATTTTCTTATTGCAAACGTCATTTTTCATTTATATTTTAATGAGTCAATCAAGGTTATGTTCTAATGTAATCAACCGCTTCATCTTTTCTCCTTACTAGATGTCGTTTCTAGTTACCTAGTAACTGTTTGTCAGTATAAGGTTCTTTTTATATGAGTACTTTGAGTTACATTTTTCTCTCTTCTTTATATTTTGCTTCTCATAAACCTGCCATCCCTAATTTAAATTTGTTATGGGTAGTCTAGCATGATCCCTTAAACTATATTTATAACTACACTGTGTATATTTATATATATATATATATATATATATATATATATATATATATATATATATATATATATATATATATATATATCTTAATAATTACTTAGTTTTCTAATATCTATTTATATGTTAAACTATCATTAATTTCATGGTATGAAGATTGACATAGCTTGGAGTAAATGATAACCCTACCAGGTGAAGGAAACTCTCTGTCTTGATATTAACCCATCTTTCTTATTGGTAATTTTATTATATTCCTGATCTGACCAGTTACCTTTTGTTTAACTGATTCTATTAAACCGGGGCTCCAAATATTTTTAATTGTACGGCCCATCACTAATGGTAAGAAAGGTTTGGGTTACATTACCCAATACTATACTTATGCTAAAGAATAAATAATACTTATAAATATGATTAGAATATAAAGACATTTTAGACTTTTCACAATTATCAAATTTAATTTAACTTTATATGCTACTTAAAGTTTCAAATTACTGATGTCTGTTTTCTGCTTAATTGGGCTGAGGGTCAGAGAAACAACCTTGGAGTGCTAAATGTGGTCCACTGGTCATTTTGGTATCCCTGTATTCAGCTTTTAAGAAAATTGTTAAATCAGTATTTTGTGTTAAAACACAATAAATGCCAACTTTCTGTTGAGATTACTGGTTTTCATATTTTTTTATTTCTTAATATAAGCACCAACTTGACTGTACATTACTGAATAAAGATACTTTTGGATCCCCTGTATAATGTATTGAAGGTTGTTTTTCTGAGGGACAAAACTATTTTTTATATCTTAATATGAGCAAAAACTTGACTGTCCTTTACTAACTAAACATACTTTTGGATCCTTTGTTTTTAATTAAGGGTCCAATATTTCCTATTAAATCTGCTCCCACAGCCTCTTTCTAGCAAACCAATTTAAAGAACATTATACTTAAAAAAGTTTCTGTTCCATCTAAATGAGGATGTTTCAGAATAAAATATAATAATTTGCTTAAAAATCATACACCTTGTGTTAGTTTCATTTTAAATTTAAAAAGCTTGTTCTTTACCTTTCTATCATGCAAGACATATATTTCACCACGTTTAACTGCTTCTCTAATATACATAGTACAACAATTTTGAGTACCATGTCCCTTTAAAGGATACTTTCTTAAAGATCCTGGCTTGAATCAGTGATCCTTACACTTCAATCTAATTAAAGGAGTATTGAACTATACCATTATCTCCAGTTTAATGTGTTCCTAATGATGTGTTAACTGCTAAAATGTATTAAATTGTTTAAAATTTATTCTTTACTTTTAAGGGGAGGATGGAACAGAGAGATAACATTACTTTTAGGAAAATTATCATTGAGCTATGAGAGAGAAAGATAGAGCGATAAAGAAAAAGCTTTTATGAAAACATTTGTGGAGCATTAATATATTAATATATATATATATATATATACAAAGTCACAAAAGAAAGTTTTCACTTAAAACGTTGGTGAGTGGTGAATGATGAATAAAGTATCGCTTGTATGAGAAATAAACAAATGTATACAAACTGTGACCAAAGAGTACCTGGATTTATACTGTCTCGGCTGACTTGGAAAGTGTCTCTGTTGTTCAATCAACCGGTCATAGGGTACTTGGCTGCAATTCTCATGCACACGGGCAATTACGGTCAAATACATACACACGGTAAGGGATATATCACAATCAAATGTAAAGGAGCAACCAGGCGCTGAAATAGCCTATGGCTTTTATCCCTTACCGCTCAGTGGTGTGTCCAGATCCCGAACCTCGCTTCCTCTGTTACCGGAGACTCCGCTCCAACCTTCCGCTGTATCGGACAGCTTCGCTGTAGTACAAGGCGTGCAATAGTGCAAAGGGGCGTGTCCAATCAAGCCCACAGTTACCGGAGTACTCTCAAACAGCTTGGTCACTTGCCATACAGGTATATCACCCAGCTCTCCTTGCTTCTGGATTTATTCTGGCACTGTGTATAAACTTGAAGAAGTAACGAAGGCAATCTAGTGTAAGTAAAAACAAGTCCTTTATTAAAAAAGTTAAAAGGTTCCAGGAGTGTCCAGAGACAAGTTTAGAAAGGCATCAAAGGCAAACTGAAGGCTAACATGTTTTGGCTAGATAGCCGTAATCATAGCTAACTCAGTATACCTGGGGTGCCTATTTAAAAGCAAACCTAAAGATAATTGGTCTACAAATTTACCAATGCCTGTTCAGCCTAACACACTCGTGTGGGATTAACCCTTAGTAGGTAGGTCTTAGTCTTAGTAGGTAGGTCTTAGTAGGAATACCTACTAAGGGTTAATCCTAATAATATATATATATATACATTGAGTTTTAAAAGAGAAAGGGAGAGAGAGAAAAAAATATTTCAGGGACAGACTCAACTATATTTAGGGACAAACAAATTGTTTCAGAGAAAAGATTCAAATAAGAAATTTATTTTTATTATATTCAAAGCAGCTGCAGAAACACCCTTTTCAAATGGACTGAGATCTCACTCTCCTACCCCACTAGGAGGTTGATTTCTGCTGATGCATATCTTTTCTATAGTCAATAATTTTCAATAGAGGCAACAGTTTCAACAGCAAAAGCAGCTATTTTAAGTTATGACATAAAGGTAAGATAACTATTTGTGAATAATTTTATATACTCCAGCAAGTAAAATGCAGTATTAAAGTTGTTGGTTATCTTACTGTTGAGAAACAACAAATGTAATACTCCTCAAATAAGGCTAAATTATTAAATCATGGATGGATAAGGTTCCCAACTAGAGAACCTATTTGCCTTTGACTGTGGCATTTACCATTTTCACAAGAATGTCAGTTTGCAATGCTACCCCTGCTCTTGCACGATCAGCAATTGTAGTAATGAGATCATCAATTGTAAAAAATCTACTGCATGTACAATGAAAATTTAGATATGTATAATTTGAACATTTACAATACAGAATCCATTTTTCATTTAGTAAATGCAATATATATATATATATATAGTGTGTGTGTGTATATGTATATATATATATATATATATATAGTGTGTGTGTGTATATGTATATATATATATATATATATATAGTGTGTGTGTGTATATGTATATATATATATATATATATATAGTGTGTGTGTGTATATGTATATATATATATATATATATATAGTGTGTGTGTGTGTATATGTATATATATATATATATATATAAATGTTGTGTAAACACTGCAGAGATCCCCGTTCACTGACAATACGGGCAAATTGTTGAACAGGCAGAAATCTCTATAGTTTATTGTGTAAGGCACATCACCACACTTTTTTAATAACATTTATCCAGCGGACAAATTACGAAACTTGCGAAACTGAAATGAGCATTTTTGATGATGTGATGATCCTTTGAACATTGGGCCCTAAGTATCTATAGTCTTTTACTATTAGTTTATCTATCTATCTATCTATCTATCTATCTTTCAATCTATTTATAAACATACTTTGAGGATATTCTAGAGATTTATGTTATTACTATTGTTTCAATATTTTATAAGTATGCATAATTATGATTCTATTTTAGTTTAATCCTCCATGACCTAAATTAATACACACAATTTAGCTTGTGGGAGTTCTTGTATTTTTAGTGTTCTTGTATATAACTTAGTCACACCTTAGTGTGTCTGAATGTAGCCTTGAACATTTGCAATCTATGGTTACTTAAGGCTATTTCTAGTTTGCAATGCACTGCTTGATTCTCTACTAATGCTATTTTTATACCTTGTGAAGCAGTTTCCTAAGGCACTTAAGCGACAAGCTGCTGCTAACTTCATTTTCTGGCTTTTTACACTAACCTGTGGGGTAATTACATGTCTGGGACATTTTGTGCATGATAGTTTCACCTTCATACAATATTGTTTTTTTTCTGTTCGTTTTTTACAGCTCTTAGTATATACTTTAGGATCAGCAACAGATAACTAATTATATGTTTGTTCTTTATATATGTATTTAAATCGACTCAAAACTCTAAATTGAATTCTAAATGTTTAATTATGCAAAGTAATATTTTTTATAAAAAAAAAAGGTTTTTAATTATTTATTTTACCTGATTGTAACTGCAATTCAACTTAATTGAGAAGCTGGATTGGATACTGCATACTAACCATAAAAATTCTATACCTGGTAACTTGAATGTAAGAATTCATTTGCATCTGTTTCCGACTGGCAAACAAAGGGGATAGGATACAATACTAAAGAAGCTATGTCCTTGGAATGCCAAAAATGATATTTTGCCAACAAAAGGGCAGTTATTATTGCTTATAACATAGCTTGTTACCAATACAAATTCTGCAAGACTATTAAGGGTTGAAAGGTCTTCTGCTGTCCCTCCAATAACTTCCCCAATTAGGGCAAATGTCCTGGTTGCCAAGGAGTTCACTTGCTAGATCCATGACATGCTCAACTCTGCTCCTCACCACCCATTTTATGCTAGAGCCCACCCATGGCACAGATGTGGCACAACCTTTCATTTAGTGGCTCCATCCACAAAACACTTGTGGACCAGTACCCAAAAGTCCCTCTTAGCTTTCCTAGTAAGCCTCCGGAAAATTAGAAGGTATGCTCAAAAGATCAGAGAAGACTAAACTTTTTTATCATGCATATGGAAGGATACAATTAATATATATATATGTGTGTGTGTGTGTGTGTGTGTGTATTTTTATATTTATGATAATATGTTTTAGTTTTTAAGCTGCAAATTTTGGAGCTAACAGGAAGTTCATGTCTGTGTACAACTAGACCTTAAAGACCTCACTAGCTGTTTTACAGAACTCCCTCTGCTTTTTTGGTGAACAGTCTTACAAAAAAGACTTCTTTTGAATAGCTATGAAAATAAATGACTTAATTGGTGACAATGTGTATTGTCAGAAAATATACCTCAATTAACTTAACCTTGCTGATTGTTACAAGTTGGATTTAGGTATCCTGTTAAAGTTGCAAATTAAGAGATTACAGTGGGAAGGCTTGAGCATCAAAGTTCAGTGTACAACATGTTCCTAAAAAGAATGACCAGGTATGCTATAAGAGACTAGTGAGTAGTGTAACCCTGCGCTGGGAAAGGTAATTAGTAAACCAAGGAAAACAGGAGAAACCCTTATCTCCAAATAACTACCAGAAAAAATAATTTAAACAGCCTCTTCCTCAAAAAAGAGAAAAGGGGCTTTTAAATACCTTGGCGCTGCAGATTGCGGCTAAAACTAATAATAAAGAAATATGCTCTGTTATAAGTCAAGGTGCACAAAGTAAAAACTTGGCCTCAGATTGGATAACAATATAAAAAAATATATTTATTGATACAATGTTTAAAAGCTGATCAGCGGGGAAATGGATTAAAAAATTTAACAAATATATATTACAGTACAAATGACTAAAGTGAGTGAAAACTAAAAATTGAATACACAAAATTGAATACACAAAAGTAAAAACCCCTATCTAAATAAACCAAAAACAAACTAAATAAGTGTAGCATCAAATAAATAAATGAATAACAAAACAAATTAGTTTAGTAGGAAAAGAGGACAAATTGAGCCCTGTGGTAAATCCAGCCGGTGGAAATCACAACGAAGATAGTCGACATCCACAGCTGAAGTTAGATTCGGCAGAGTGGTGCTGGAACGAGAAATTGATCCAGATGAAACAGAGGCAGAAAACCAAAATTAAGGTGTTCACTTTTACTTACACCATGTCTTGGTTTCTGCAGTGGCGATGAAATCCTTTGGGTGGGCTGCAGCAGAGCCAGATAAGTTTTGAAAGCGGTGAAGATTTTCCTTTTTGCGGTCCCGCTCAAGTTTGGAACAAACACAGATGCCGGTCTGTGAACGTAGTGCAGCGTCAATTGGCGTGTAGTGGGAGGAGCAACGCGTTTCAGCCCGATCAGGGCCTTTGTCAATGTCCAGAAGAGTGTCTGGCAGAGACTTTTAAACCTGTATAGGCTGATACTCATTGGTTAACAGTTACTAATAGGCGTGCCAGTACAGATGCAAGGTAAAATAATAGCAGCAATTTTGCTACAAATAACACAATTAGTTTGTTACTTTATGTCATATTTTCAGTAATTGCTATCCTAATAAGCAAGGTTATAAAAATAATGACTAAATATATAATAAATAATCTATATGGTTATTTCAACCTTCCTTTCTGAGGCCAAAAAAGAATTAGAAGAAAAAGGAATACATTTTCCTTCTTTGTGCAAAAATACCGACTTGTAGCATTAATTAGCCTTAGAACTCTTTGCTTACTTGAATGATATACAAAACTTATTATTTAGATAAAAAGCATTAATAAAAAATCCAAAAAAATTCTTATAAAAAATCTAATAAGAAATTTAAAAATCTAAAAAACGAAAAATCTTGAATAATTAATATGTGAAGACAGCTCATGGGGGATAGAGGAACAAAATGCCTTAAACAGTTAATGTGTGAAAATGGCCCATGGGGGATGAAGAAAAAAAGGGGGATTAACAGTGAAACAAACATGGATTAGTCTCTAAGGTAGCAGCCTATATCAAAATCAATATTTAAACCATTAGGGTTTAAAGTTTTTAAATAAAAAATCCATTTGGTTTCTTTTTTAACCCCTTAATGACCGGACCATTTTTCAATTTTCTTACCCTTAATGACAATGGCTATTTTTACATTTCTGCAGTGTTTGCGTTTAGCTGTAATTTTCCTCTTACTTATTTACTGTACCCACACATATTATATACCGTTTTTCTCTTCATTAAATGGACTTTCTAAAGATACCATTATTTTCATCATATCTTATAATTTACTAAAAAAAAATGATAAAATATGAGGAAAAAATGGAAAAAAACACACTTTTTCTAACTTTGACCCCCAAAATCTGTTACACATCTACAATCACCAAAAAACACCCATGCTAAATAGTTTATAAATTTTGTCCTGAGTTTAGAAATACCCAATGTTTACATGTTTTTTACTTTTTTTGCAATTTATGGGGCAATAAATACAAGTAGCACTTTGCTATTTCCAAACCACTTTTTTTTTCAAAATTAGCGCTAGTTACTTTGGAACCCTGATATCTGTCAGGAATCCCTGAATATCCCTTGACATGTATATATTTTGTTTTAGAAGACATCCCAAAGTATTGATCTAGGCCCATTTTGGTATATTTCATGCCACCATTTCACCGCCAAATGCAATAAAAAAAAAAAAAAAGTTCACTTTTTCACAAATTTTGTCACAAACTTTAGGTTTCCCACTGAAATTATTTACAAACAGCTTCTGCAATTATGGCACAAATGGTTGTAAATGCTTCTCTGGGATCCCCTTTTTCAGAAATAACAGACTTATATGGCTTTGTGGTTGCTTTTTGGTAATTAGAAGGCCGCTAAATGCCGCTGCGCACCACACATGTTTTATGCCCAGGAGTGAAGGGGTTAATTAGGAAGCTTGTAGGGAGCTTGTAGGGTTAATTTTAGCTTTAGTGTAGTGTAGTAGACAACCCCAAGTATTGATCTAGGCCCATTTTGGTATATTTTATGCCACCATTTCACCGCCAAATGCGAGCAAATTAAAAAAAAAACTTTACATTTTTCACAATTTTAGGTTTCTCACTGAAATTTTTTACAAACAGCTATTGCAATTATGGCAGAAATTGTTGTAAAAGCTTCTCTGGGATCCCCTTTGTTCAGAAATAGCAGATTTATATGGCTTTGGCGTTGCTTTTTGGTAATTAGAAGGCCGCTAAATGCTGCTGCGCACAACACGTGAATTATGCCCAGCAGTGAAGGGGTTAAATTAGGTAGCTTGTAGGGAGCTTGCAGGGTTAATTTTAGAGATCAGCCTCCCACCTGACACATCCCACCCCCTGATCCCTCTCAAATAGCTCTCTTCCCTCCCCCACCCCACAATTGTTACCGCCATCTTAAGTACTGGCAGAAAGTCTGCCAGTACTAAATAAAAGAGTTTTTTTTTTTTTTTTTAATAAAAATTATAAAATATTTTAGTTGTGATGGACCCCTGCCTTAGCACCAACCTCCCTGATCCCCCCTCCAGCTCTCTAACCCTCTCCCCTACCTAATTACCGCCATCTTGGGTACTGGCAGCTGTAAGCCAGTACCCAGTTTGGCCCCACAAACCAAACTTATTTTAATTGTATTTATAACTGTTATTTGTGTTTATTTATTTCTGTAGTGTAGCAGCCCCCCCACAATACCCCCACCCCCTCCCCCTCACAGATCCTTTTAAATATAAAAAAAAAAATAACTTTTTTTCCCCTTATTTTTTCATTGGTGTCAGTGTGGCTAATGTGCGCATGTGCACGTGCACGCGCGCGCACGTGCACGCGCACACCCGTGCACGCGCGCGCACACGCTCCCTCCTCCCACCGGTCAGAGGCACCATCGGCACCATCACTACCGGTGCAGAGAGGGCCACAGAGTGGCTCTCTCTGCATCGGAGTCTTGTAAAGGGGTATTGCAGGATGCCTCCATATCGAGGCATCACTGCAATACCCTCAGAGCTGCTGGAAGTGATTGTGATCACTTCCAGCACTCTGTTAGACAACTGACGTACCAGGTACGTCCATTGTCATTAACTGATTGTTAATGCATGACGTACCTGGTACGTCAGTTGTCATTAAGGGGTTAATAAGTTCAGACTGAATTTTACTACCTCTCCAATTGTGCTTTATTTTTTCAATTCCCATATAGGAAAAGTATGCAAGGTTACCATTATTGCAAGCTGCAAAGTGTTTTGGCACAGGGAGATCTTTATTTCTGTCTGAGTCATGCTTCTCAATTGACCATATGTGTTCACGTATACGGTCACGTAGCGGTCTTTCAGACTCACCTATATACTGTTTGCCACAGCGGCATTGTATTAAATAGATTACATATCTGTCGGAGCATCTAATGGTGTCTTTGATTTTATAGGACTTTTTAGTGACATTAGAAGTAAACTCCTTTTCTTTTCTGGAGTGTTTACATGATTTGCATGTTAAGCAAGGAAAAAAAACGTTTAATTTTTTTACCTGTTAGATCAATCTGCTGCTGACCTTTGTTACCTTTAGTTCTTTTTTTATTTTCAGTAGGGGCTAAAATAGTTTTTAAATTCCGTGCCCTTTTATATACTATTTGAGGTTTAGCAGGTAGTATAGTGCTAAGATGTTCATCGTTCTTAAGAATACTCCAATGTTGATTCAAGATCTTTTCAACTAAATGTTTATTACTGCAATAACTAGTGATGAATGGAATAAAAGATTTGTCCTCATTTTTTTGTAATTTCCTATTCTGAGAGATTGTACTTCTATGAACTAATTCTTGCCTATTAACATCTCTAACCTCTCTTCGTATTTTTTCAATTTTACTCTTTTCATAGCCTCTTTCTATAAATTTTTGGGTGAGTTTTTCAGACTGGTTATCAAAATCTAACATGTTAGAACAAT
Source organism: Bombina bombina (assembly GCF_027579735.1). Taxonomy (NCBI): domain Eukaryota; kingdom Metazoa; phylum Chordata; class Amphibia; order Anura; family Bombinatoridae; genus Bombina; species Bombina bombina. Next base: position 1,032,966,294 of record NC_069503.1, on the reverse strand, counting down.
TTTTCTTAACACGTAGAAACTGACCCTTTGGGATATTTTCTATCCACCTTGGGTGGTGGCAACTGGTGTGATGAATGTAGCTGTTAGCATCTACACTTTTAAAGTGTGTTTTAGATAAGATCTTATGATTATCAGTGAATAATTCTAAGTCTAAAAAACTAATTTTTGACTTACTTTTTTCGTATGTAAATTAAAGATTTAGTTCATTATTATTCATTAAAAGTATAAATTCATCTAATAAATGTTCATCACCTCTCCAAATAATGAGAATGTCATCTATGTAGCGACTATATGACACCAGGTTTGCTCCAAATGCATTATTGGTAAGAAATGACTCTTCCCAATGTCCCATAAATAAATTTGCATAACTTGGAGCAAACCTGGTGCCCATAGCCGTGCCTCTTTCTTGGTTATAAAATTGATTGTTGTAATTGAAAAAATTATGTGTTAAAATGAATTTGATAGATTCCAATAGGAACTCTCTTTGTTCATTTTTCATCATAATGTCTTTGTCTAAAAAATATTTTATAGATCTTAGGCCATCTGCATGTTTAATGCAGGTGTACAAAGATGTGACATCGCACGTGACAAGAAGAAAATCTTCCTGCCACGGGATGTTCTCTATAAGCCTTAAGACATCAGTCGAGTCTTTTAAATAAGAAGCAAGCGACCTAACATATTTTTGAAGGAAGAAATCTAGATACTCAGAAAGATTGGATGTGAGAGACCGTATTCCCGATATAATGGGCCTACCGGGTGGGTTGGTCAGAGATTTATGAATTTTCGGTAAACAATATAACAGAGGTATTTTTGGAAATTTTGGGAGTAGATAATTCTTTTCTTTCACATTTAATATTCCTTTCTCAAAGGCATCATTTAATAATTTTAACAATACATCTGTGTATTTTTTGGTTGGATCAAGGGGTAATTTAATATAAGTATCTTTATCTTTGAGGATATTGTCACATATGGAATCATAATCTATCGCATCAAGGACAACGATGCCTCCGCCCTTATCGGCGGGCTTTATGACCAAATCTTCACTCTCTAGTTCTCTTATAATATTCAACTGTTTCTTACTTAGATTACTATATGTAATTTTTTCATCTGTCAGGTTTTCAATATCTCTTAATACTAATTTTTCAAATGTCTCTAGTATAGGGCCCTTATCTTGTTTCGGATTAAAAGTTGATTTAGTTCTTAATTGTGTATGAATGTATTCATTATCTTGAATTAGAGTATTATCTGCTAATTTTTCTGCCCCAGATTTTAGGAACCATTTTTTTACAGTCAGTTTTCTTATAAATTTATGTGCATCAATATATGCATTAAATTTATTTAACTTGCAACTTGGTGCAAAAGAGAGCCCTTTACTTAATATATCCAAATGATCTTTGCTTGATGTTTTTTTACTTAAGTTAAAGATCCCTAAATTAGTATCTGTCTTACTTATAACCTTGATTTTTTTGGATCTCCTAGTCCCTCCTCTATTTCCTCTCTGTCTGAGGCTCTTCTTTTTCTTACGTCTCTCTGAGGGAGTGGGCTGTGAAATGTACTTTGGCCATGTCCTAAAAAAGACGAGGAAGCAGAGGGGTTAACAAGTTCATCATCTCTAACATTCTGTAATGGAGTGAATCTATTAGTCGATCTCCAGTCAATACTTGAATTATGATTGGAATTTTGTCTGTTAACTATTCTGCCATCATAATCATTCATATTAGAATGTCTATAGTCCTGACTATTATAATGAGTGCCAGTTTGTTGGTTGGTATGATGCTCATTATTTTTATGACCACTGTAGTTGTAATGATTTACTTGTTTTTGTCTAGATTCAAATTGTTGTTGTTGTTCTCTATATGTGCCATATGTGTTATTTTTGAAGTTTCTTTCATTGTTTACATTTCTATAATTAGGTTTCCATCTAGGACCCTGTTCTCTTCTTGAGGGAGTCCCAGAGTATCTAACTTGGGAGAATGTTTGTCCCTGTGCTTGTTGCTATAAGAGACTGCCAAAGGCACATTCTAATCAAATTTGCATTGAAATGTCTGTAAAAATAATTCTTACATAAAAAGTTGAACCTTGTTTATATATTTAGGGCTTAAATGCATTGAAATTTCAAGACATTTCAGTTGTGTTGTTTTTTTGAAATAACATATCAGCCAAGTTTTAAAGTTTTGAAACAAAATAACATATTTTTACTTTAATTATTTATCAATAGCCAAACTCCACCCACTATTTGCCTTTATAGGCTTTAGTCCACAGATAACAAGGCTAGCCACTAGCCACTGTCATAAGCTTTGTATAAAGTACAGGTAGCCCTCAGTTTACGCCGGGGTTAGGTTCCAGAAGGAATGGTTGTAAATCGAAACTGTTGTAAATTGAAACCCAGTTTATAATGTAAGTCAATGGGAAGTGAGGGAGTTAGGTTCCAGGCCCCTCTCAAAATTGTCATAAGTAACACCTAATACATTATTTTTAAAGCTTTGAAATGAAGACTTTAAATGCTAAACAGCATTATAAACCTAATAAAATAATCACACAACACAGACTTCACTTCCATTTTTCTGCAAACAGTTGCATTCCAATCTGGACTGATTTATAGACAGGAAGATCTTGTTCATTTGAAATCTGCTTGATAGCTCAGGTCTGGTTAAACTGATTAATTTCTGCTTGCTTGGCTTTGCTGCAACACAAGCAGACAGCTCCACCTACTGGCTATTTTACTCAATGCACTGCTTCTCAATGCTTTTCAATAGAAGTCACATGACTGGAAAAAAAGGTTGTTATTCTGAAACGGTGTAAATTGAACTGTTGTAAACCGAGGGCCATCTGTATATTGTTTGCAGTTTTTATCTGACAAAGCCAAATAAGGATAGATATGTAATTGGGTTAGCCTTGAGAAGTCGGCAGTTTGCAATTCAAGTTCTGAAAATTAGAAATTTCTCAATTTTCAGAGCTAAATTGAATGAATGGGAGGGGGGGAATAAATAATGAACATTTATTGTAAAGTTGTTTCATTATGCATTTTTACACATAAACATTTTATTTAAAAATCTCAAGGTGTTTATGTCCTTTTAATGCTGATCAAGTATGTTTTTGAATGCTTAACACATTGCAGAACTCATATACCTCATTAAAATGTATGGAGACCCAGCATATAGCACACACTTATACAAAGAAAATACAAGTCTATGGGAAACTAAATGTTATGCACTAACCACCAAAAGTCCCTTATAAATATCAAAAGGTAGAAAGGATGAAATTTCAAAACCATAAAAAAAATCTATAACAGTACTAGTAACTTGTGAATTGAAATAATATACACTAATTAAAATTAATTTGTTTAGCCAAAGATAAAGATGAAAATGGCGTATCACACTGTGGGCTAGATTATGAGTGGAGCCCTATTTAGCACTCCCACTCATCCTTATAACATGGAGACTTTTTGTGCATGTTGGGTTGCGCTCATATTATAACTAAAAATTTAGCGCAAGAGGGAAAAGGCGAAGTGCACAAAAAGTAGAACTTTGAATACCACAACCTCATGCACGTATTCTCCCATAGACTTCAATGAAGTGTGAAACTGCAAAAAATAAATAAATAACCTGACCGTATTTATTTAAGTGCGCTTAACCCAACATGAATTATGAATATTTTGCATTCCAATGTTCTTTACATAGAGGAATTAGAAGAATATGTTCTATTTATTCTTAAATAAATATTTCTATATAGACAATGATTTTTTTAGTAAAATTTCTATCTATCTATCTATCTATCTATCTATCTATCTATCTATCTGTCTGTCTGTCTGTCTGTCTGTCTATCTATCTATCTATCTATGTATCTATCTATAAACTTTGCTAAAGTTGTTCCGCGAAACGTGCCTGGCTATTTTAATTGTGTATTTTACACTTTTATTACATTTTATTTCCAAGTGAACTTGAGAAAATTTTACAATATTTTTGTTATCCTGTATGGTGATTTTAATTGCTGGGTGATTCCAATTTTACTCATTGTTGACTGGAGGGTGAGCTAGCTGGGGAGCTCTTGAGGACCCAGACTGTTATAATAGCACTTTGAGATAAGTGCTACAGCATAAGGGGGGCATGTGCTAAGGCGTCTGAACACAAAGATATGCCATTTCAGTGCTTTCTTTTTTCTTTATCTAGTTCAGCTTTATACAGTATTTCATGAAGAGCTGACCGTGGCATTTGACTTTGACCATCTGTTTGAATTACCACTTGCCTCAGGAGTGGCGCCTCTGTTATTCTCTGGAACACTGGCAACAGTGGGACTGAATATTATTTCATTCCACTTTATTTATATATATATATATATATATATATACATACATATATATATATATATATATATATATATATATATACATACATATATATATATATATATATATATATATATACATACATATATATAGGAATATATATATATATATATATATACATACAGATATATATAGGAATATATATATATATATATATATATATATATATACATACAGATATATATAGGAATATATATATATATATATATATATATATATATACATACAGATATATATAGGAATATATATATATATATATATATATACATACAGATATATATAGGAATATATATATATATATATATATACATACAGATATATATAGAAAAAAAAAAAAATATATATATATATATATATATATACTTAGAACATATTCCCCTATGTGAAGAACATTAATAGGTAAAATATTTACAGTACATACACAGTTAAACACTTTATTAAATATGAATGTTGCATAAATAGAATTTTTCATGTTTTCAGCTACTTGACTGGAAAATATCTACAGTGCCTTTTTTCCCTAACACCTGAGACCTCATATCTTAATACATTTTTAATGCAAACACATTTACTCTCAACTCACAATATGCACGCTATTTCTGTTATGTGCAAAGAGCCTCAAAATAGCCCTTATCGATTGTGTGCTACAGTTAGCGCACCGCTTGTACTCTAGCTCAGTTTTAACCTATGTAAAAATCTATTTTCATAAATCAGACTAAAACAGACTATATATGTGATAATGAATGACATTGTTTATTTTATAACACAGTTTGTCAAAAAGGTCATGTTAAGATAAGCAATTTAAACTGAATTCATAGAATAGACTGCAAAAATGTTGAGAATCTAGAACAACTGATTTTAAATTTGAATCATAATTACATTGATCACATGTTATATAGTGTAATTGCAGTATGGGTTAGTCATTAAAAAATGACAAACACTTTACAAAGCTTTTTCTAAATGATACAGTGAAATACATATGCTTTTATTCATGTTTATTAATGTTAATATCTATATTCAGTCCTCAATTTCAAGTAGTGTTGAAGGTCTAAGCAGCTGTTGCTCATGATGATGACTAGAATCAATAGTACTGTTTTGATTGTAATGGTCGTATATGTCACAGGTGGCTGCAACAAGAGTAGAACTTGGTAAAGAAGCAGGCATTTAGTGTTTCTCCAGAGAGCATGCCGAAATAGCTTCAAGCAATGTTTTCTATGCAAATGTTTGAAACAATGGAACACATGGCATCTGATGAGCTGGTAGGCAGATTGCAAAATAGTATTCTCATGTCACCAAAATAAATATTGGTATTGAGGGAAATTACAAATTGACTTAAATTATTCATATAGAAAAAAATTATGTTGTCTCAGTGATAAATATATCAAGTTTAAAGCTACAGTAATCATTTTAAAGAAAAATGAAATGTGCTTTCTGTTGAATTTTTTTCTTTTAGATTTTAATTGATTAAAACAGTTTGAGACAAAGGGCCCGAATTATCAAGCTCTGATCAGAGCTTGATGCCTTGTTTCTGTGCAAGCCTTCAGGCTTCAGGCTCTAAAGACCGCTGCTCAACAACTGGTTCGCCTTCTCTGAGGCTGCGGTAATCAATCCGCCCGATCCTATATGTTCGGGCTGATTGACACCCCTGCTAGCGATAAATAATGACAGCATATGATACATCGTATCATGTCCGCTTGCACTTTGGTAAATTGGCCCCAAAACTCTTTGCTAAATATCCACAATTTTCATTATTAAAATCTCTCATTACGTGACTATTCCTAAATAATCTTAATGAGTAAGTTAAGATTTTTTTTTCACTTTTTCACTGACTAAGAGATTTCAAGAGTATTTTGTCAAGAATGACAACAATTATATATATATATATATATATATATATATATATATATATATTACACTTTGGAGAACAGAAAACCTCATTCAGGGGTTTGACTTAGCACTGAAAGTATTTAATACAAATATTTACAAAGAATCATGCCATGGGCTCATGATCCTTGTTTAATGCAATTGGACACTAAGGGGCCAATTTATCATAGCGCGAGCAGACTTGATACGATGTAGTGTATCATATCTGCCGCACATCGATAAATGCCGACAGCATATGCTGTCGGAATTTATTATTACACAAGCAATTCTTGTGAACAGCTTGTGCAATGCCGCCCCCTGTAGATTCACGGCCAATCGGCTGCTAGCAGGGGGTTTCAATCAACCCGATCATATTCGATCGGGTTAATTTCTGTCCGCTGCTTTAGAGCAGGCAGACAAGTTATGGAGCAAGCGGTCTTTAGACCGCTGCTTCATAACAACTGTTTCCAGCGAGCCTAAAGGCTCACGTGGAAACAGGGGCATCAAGAACCATTTGCAGCTTGATAATTTGGCCCATAAGAGTAGAGAGGAAGAAAAAAGAAAAAGAAATACCCAATATTGCTCCCTTCTTTGACCACACAGTTGAGTGGTGAGAAAGTATATAATCAAAGCTGATTACAAAAGATTAGGTTATTGGGGAGTTTACTAATTGAGGGAGACATGAGACTTGGAATTCTACAGGCACTAAGATAATATTATGATGAGGAAGTATCATATAGGTGTGTGTATTGCTTAGGGAAGTTGAGTCAGGGTATTCAGTAATTGATAATAGTGACTGTTGATGGGATCACAAAGAGGATACCTTGGATGTTAATAAGGTAGTAAAATGGTGGTTATCAAATAGCTATGCCAGGGTATAATAGGTATAGCTCTTGCTTAATAAAGACATTATGTTGGATGCTGAAACATGTTGAGCAAATTGTAAACTTTTATTACAAGCTTTTTTTATCCTTATAGAGCTGAATCTTGTTTTACTTGTTAACAATAAACAGATTTAAGCATTTTAAAATGAGTCTCCTGTGAGTATCTTCAATTTGGTGTATTCCTTGTCGTGTACCTATTACGACATTGAGGATTGCTATTTGCAGTATTACAGAAGAAAGCCATTGAACATTTTGGAACCCTCGAGGCCTGCACCACCATTTGCTGCAGGCCTAGAATAGGTAATTGCAGTTTTGGTCAGTAGTGATAGCTAACTCGGTTATGGTCCAAGTTGAATGTAATATGGAGAGCAGCTTCTAACCTCTTTGCTCTTCAGAAGGACAATTATAGGAAGCTGCTACATTTGCATGACCTACACATATCTGGTGCACATCTGCTTTTGTTCTTATGTACAAATAAAGATCTAGACAACATTTTCTGATGCTTAAGTTTTGGAAATACATTTAAAAAGCATTTTACATCTAGAGTCTAGAGATGTACAACTGTCAGTACTTGTATGTGAATCTGGCCCATGCTACAATTGTCAAAATTAAACTTTATTGATTCAGATAGAGTGTGAAATCTTAAAAAAAAACTTTCCAATTTACTTATATTATCTAATTTGCATTGTTCTCTTGTTATGTTTTGTTAAAAAGCTGGCCTAGGTAAGCTAATGAGAAGTAATGCACTACTGGGCGCTAGCTGTTGATTGGTGGCTGAATATATATGCCTCTTGTGATTGGCTTACTGATGTGTTCTGCTGGCTCCCTATAGTGCATTGTTGCTCCCTCAATAAACTATATAATGAAAAAAAAAGCTAATTTGATCATAGAAGTACATTTGAAAGTTGTTTAAAATGGTATGCTCCATCTGATTTATGAAAGAAAAAAATGTGGGTTGCATGTCCCTTTAAATTATCATATCTACCCAATAGTTTGTCCTAAAGAAGACTATTTGTTCATGAATATTTAATTAAAAATGAACTATTTCACTTTTATTATTCCATTAGAATAAAATCAACAAAAATAGCAGTAACATTTGGAGTAGCCATCTGGCACTGTCTATAAAACAGCAAATCAGTTTCTGAATGTATTTTTATATATGTGTCCACAACTGATATGGTTTTAACCAGGGTTTATTCGGTTGGTAGCTATGCATATGTATTTTACATCAAGTTGCCTCTTATAATTTTTCCCCACACGGGCCCCCTAATACCATAACCATAGTGTGTAATTAAAATATCATAATCTTTTTTTTTAGCAAGAGGTTTTAAAATCCTCAGTACATTTAAAAATTGGGCAGTAAAAATTGAAATGCTTTTTCTTCTCTCTTGTCTTCTTTATTTAGCATCATTTGTTTCGACTAAACAAATAGGAAATATTGTTTCTTACATTTTTTTTAACATTATGTGTATCTCCTGGTATGGATTTTTTTTTTTAAGAAAACATCTCCTTATAGGGACACTGAACAGTTGAGTACAACTACAGTAGTGTTCTCTTATTTTAACTCATTACAGAATCCAGTTGGTAAAGCTCTGCATTTTATACTGGGTGCCACCATCTTGTAGCTCACGTTTTGTTGCATCCTATGATAGGAGTGGTTTACTTTCACAGATCTGCTTTTTGGCAGCTGTATATTTTACTTCAGTTTAGTTCACATAATAGAGAGTGGAAGTGTTACATTTTTTAGGGTTTTTTGTACAATTTAAAAGTTCAATAAGAAATATAAGCTTCAAGATGGTGGCACCCAGTGTGAAGATGCAGAGCTTCACTAACTGCTAATTGAAAGGGGTTAAAATTACTTTAATGACAGCTGAGGGCACATGAGGAAAAATAATAGCCTGGTGAGTAGTAACCATTCTATTGTAGTTATACTCAGCAGTTCTATCTCTCTTTTAATATGTTACATTTGTTTTAGGCATGTTTTTTTCAATGCCATCCTTATAAAAAGCCTTAAAAAAACATTGCTCATGTACCAGGAAAAATTTACTTTTCTGATAGAATAAAAAAGTCACAAATTAAAAATCATCAGCTAGATCCTTTGGAAGTCAGTATAATAGAATAACTCTACAGATATGTAGCAAAAGCAAATAATCATTAAAAGATAGAGAAGGGGCGCCTCATAGTGAATTCCATTATAAGAAATATAATATGCAGAGAGTGAAAAATTACTCACAATGGTAGTGGCACTTGTACAAAACAAAGTGCTATATGTGCAGGCTAACACTTGCAGTGGTTAGCTCACTGGTCACCCTTGTGATGGCGGAAAAATTCTGTGGTAACTTCACAGTCAGTCCCGGATCTGTGAAAGGGCAGCAGGGTCTGGAAACTGGTTATACAGCTACAGACGGCATGAAATAAAATGGAATAAAAGAGCAGGTTTTTGTTTAAAAACACCTGGCAAAAAGCCTTGCTGAATATATCGTCAAGTAATGAGGACTTAAGCCGTGTTATAGTAAAGCAAACAAACTTTAATACTACAACGCGTTTCTCAACCTAGTAACTGGTTGTTTCATCAGGCACCCATTATCTTTCTTTTAATCTCTAGTGGTAATCAATCTCATCTGACTTACCTAAGTGAAGCAAGCCTTGCAACTGTATCAACAATCAACATTGGATTATTTCTCCCCCACATTTCTCCACCACCTTACTTCTGGAAATATTCTACGCCAGTACAGGGGTACGATTCCAACATCTAACAGGAGGACTAATACTGGAACTTTTGATTCCATTTCTGCTTTTGGAACTTAACATTGAACAAGTTTTTATTGCTTGGACTTCTTTGTTATTACTCACAGTTGTTCTAATTTTTTTGTTCGTTGACACTTACCTTTTTGTCACATAGTATTAACATTTTTGCAAATGTTATTATTACCAATATCCCCCTTTTTCCATTATTATACTAGGTTAGTGCGCCACCTTTAGGTTGCTTTTTGGTTACCTAAGCATATATAAAATCATGCCCATAATTTTGTGACAGAGCTATGTGATGGTCACAAATAACAATAATTAATTATAGCTGGTCTCTATGACTAGTCGCCAAAAAGGTAATGATACCAGCCACTGTAAGACTGATATCCATATTGTATACAAGCCATAGGTGCCAGTGTTAAGGTCCATTGGCCCAAACTTGATATTTTTCTACTCAAAATAACTCTATCAACCACTGGATAGCAAGTTAACCCTAACCACTACAGACCTGGCCTCCAAAAGTACAATTATCCCTAACAGACCCAACCCACAACTTTTGTAACCCCCCAAATACACCTACTTTTCCGCAGGAGTTGATCTTCCTCAACTAAACTGTTATTACTTTTTACAATTGTTCTCTATTTCTAACATCGCCACATTAACACACAAATACAATTACCAAAACCATTGAGAAACCCAGTATAGATAGAATCCTCTCAGATATTTGTTGTCTATATACACACATATATCTATTATTATTATTTTTTTCGTATACATTTTAAATCACTTTTTTATATCCTATTTTTTATATCTTATTTTTCGTATATTTATTCAATAATTAAGTTGCCAAGATTGGATTTACTGTATCAAATGAATCAAATAACATATGAATTAACAAAACAATGTAACATCTTTGACTAAAGTGTTTGTAACACAATGATTCACATATCTCCATTAGTTTATTTACTATTGGCTGGGTATTATCCAATGAGAAAAGAGAGAGGGCTATTTAAAATGGCCTAAACATTTAGTAAGCATCTTGATAAAGGCCCCTGGAGGCTGAAACGTGTAGAATTTGCTTACTATACTTTGATACTATATATATCTCTTTACTAGCTGAGGTATCGTTGGTGGATAGGACAGGTACATTGAGCGGTCACTGATCATAGGTGAGCAGTCTCTGTATGTGTAATTCCTGCCCCAGGACCCACATAACACGAACCCAGAGCGCCTTTATAGGTCTATCATTCATAGGCTGAAATATTGCACAACGGCGCTTTACTATTTGGAAATCTGGACTGAACCTTAACCCGGAACTTGATCCCTCTGGGGCCATTTCCACACGCTGGATACCTGCTGCGGAGGACGGACATACATTGGCTAAGAACAGGCTAAACACGGAGGAAAGCCATACAGAAAGAAGATAAGGTTACCTCTCACATTACTCCGTTTTTACCCGGACTTTGAATTGACACATTGGTAAACAATACCCCGTAAGGAGATCACACTGGTTAACAGTATCACCCACGGATCAGCCCCATTGTGGGACTACTGATATCCTTAATTTTTCAATAGACTTTGTAGCGTATTGATTTGTTTTTTGTCATATAGGCTGCCTTAATTCTGGTTAGTCATACATGCTGCTAATAACTCTGTTTAGTCATTTATGTTGCTAATAACATTGTGCATTTGTGAATCTCAGATAGTCTATCTCAATGTAGTATTTTAGATACATTCATTTTTTAACTTGATGCCGGCATCTTTTATAGGAATAATCTGTTAGAATCTATGTTAGAATTTATCCTTTAATTGTTATAATAAATATTGATTTATTTGTACATATATATCCAATCCTCTTTTTTTTGGCTACTTAGATACGCTAATTTTTAATTTTATTTTTTATGTCTATTTATTCAAGTAATGTACTATCTCATTAGAGTTTTGTAGATATTTGGCTCTCAGCTATTCGTTAGCGCTATCCCTCCCCCACTTTTTCTTTTTGAACCAAGGTGTACCTTATGAGGTTAGTACACTCTATATTGGGATTAGCTAGGACAGCATAAGTGTAGTATCCCTAATCACATCCTACATTTTCAACTAAACTCCCCTACTGATCATGAGCCAGGAGGTGAATCAGTAATTAGACAGAAGGTCAAAAGGAAAGAGTAATAAAATACACAATTCATATTGTCAGTAGCCAAAAAGTCAGAAAGGATAAGTCAACCCAGCAGTAGATTAATTATAAATCATAATCCAGAAGTTAGTCCAAGATCAAACCAGGAGGGTTCAAGAACCAGGAACATCATAAAGTCTATAAATTTTGTTTGGGGCCCTTAACCAATCAGCATCATGAACTTTATAAATTGTCTCTTCTATGGCAGCAGCCTCAAGATTCAACCATGTTTGGTGGCTTTGTAGAAGTACTACTATTGATGCACATTGAATTATGTGTAAAACTACAACCAGTGTCATTTTTGGCACAAGCTATGGACCAAATGAGCTGACTTCCGTGCCATCTTTTTTTACAATCCTTCACACAAAAGGCCAGATTACAAATGTAAATATATTGAGAGTAAGCATCACTGGAGTGCCATCTATAATGCTTTAAGCTTTTTTCGAGTATTACAACTTTAAAGGTTTAATTACGGTGCCGCTAGTTTTCTTCTATGAGATGAGTTGTTATAATAATATTAAATTAAACTATATATTTTGGTTGACACAAGTAATCTTGTGTTTTATAATGAAAAAGAATAATGGAACTTCTTGATTGAAGAAAACCTGTCCAGATTATTCCTTCACCTTGAGAGCTAATGACCTAATCAATATTTTCATAATAATATCAGAGATACTTGACAAATACCCTATCCTGAAAACAAAATTTCACTGCCTGGGAAACAGCTACAAATCTTTCTTCATGACCCTTTGGCATAAGATCTTTTCACTCGTGTCATGAAAAGATTAACCCCTTAAGGACCAGCGACGTACCCTGTATGTCACTGGCCTCTTTTTGGGACTTGATTGTTTTAGAGTGCGGTCTTGCCACCAGCGTTGAGACTGCTCTATTCCACAAAGCCTGCTGGAGGGAGTGCATTAATAGCGTCTTCTTGCTAGACTTGTGCTATTATGTCCTGAAAAAACCCTTAACAACCAGTGACATACAGGATACATTGTGGTCATTAAGGGGTTAAGGGGAAAAATGCAATATTGTTTCAATATCAAGGTTTTAATTGTTGTTCCTACAAAGGAAAAACAGTTAAGTCTAGTCATGGAATATAAATCTCTACAAATATTATGAAGATACTTAAGTTAATTTATAAATTGCTTAAATGTACAAGCCAGCCACAAAATATCTTTATATCTTGGATTTTTTTGCCATATAATGCACCCTTGAAAGAGAACTATATCAAACCAAGATCAGCCCCACATATTACTTCAGACTTTTGTAACTCATTTTTAACTATTAATATTTATTGAAAAAACATAAGAAACATCAATTTGAATTAAGTGGATGGCCTCTGTAATTTTATCACAGGAATTAGTAAAGCTGGTGATAATTGTGATCCTGTTTCATATACTGTACATATAACAAAATGTTTATTACTTCAGAAACGGTCATAGCTTGTTGAGTGGTGAATGAAATGAACCTTCCCATTGTATTTCAAATATGTTTGATGGATGACAGATGCATTGATCATGCAGGTCAAAGAATAAGAGCCACATCATAGAGGCAATATGTAGAGGTCACCTTACATTACCTTATTGGAAAATGCTGCTAGGAATTGTACATAGATTAAGCATTAGTGCAGGTCATAGCACAGTTTCAAAATAGTGCTCTGCCATCAAACTGCAATCAAACACAATTGAAAGTTGCTAGCTGTTGTAGATAATTTCTTCTTTAACCAGGATGCCATATTTTGGTCTCTTATGGCACTCTTTGATGCACGCTGAATTGCATCTATAAACAGGCTGTGTCCACACACAAGTGGACATAAATGGCTTGTAAAATAAAAAAAGGAATATTTACTGAATATATTAAAATGTCACTCCGGTCTCTAAGAAATTCTCTCCTGGTAGCACTGCAGATGTTATGAAAGAGTCAGAGAAATAAAAATCATGGGTCAGCACAGAAGGTCTACATCTTATGCACTAATACAAAGATTCAAGAAGGAATGGTGTTATTAATCCTCTGCCATACCATCTGACTTGTCTTATTGTAGGATTGGGGTTTGTGTTGCAATAATGTGACCTCATTGATGAGGAGCGCATAATGTTATCTTTAGCACAATAAAAAAATGTTTAGCAGAGATTTTCACCACAGACATCTGTTTGCTAACAAATTCATACCTTTTTTTATGGCTTTTGCCTGCATGCAATAACCCTGGGAAAATAATGTACCTATTTACCAATTAAGTAAAAAAGCCAAACCTTTTATTCAGAAAGGTTATCGGGTTACTGCAAACTTGTAGCTGATCATTTACATTAGTAGGAGGTTTTAAGACTCAATAATCTACAGCTCTATGATCTGGTGAGATTATCTAAGAGATCTTGTCAATACTTTGATATCCCTTAAAGAATTTTAGAAAGAACTGTTTATCTCAGTATGACAAATTCTAGATGTAAAGGAGATAGAAGGCTTTTACCTGTGTGTGTATATATATACATATATATATATATATATATATATATATATATACACATATATATTTGTTACTTTTCTCCATACAACTTTTTTATCATCATGCTCTTAGTGAGAACAGACCACTTGAGATTATTATAATTTTATATATATATATATTGGTATATAGGGCCAGACTATGAGTGTGAGTTATGTGCGAGCGTTGGATGTAGCACTTGTATTAATTTGGAAGTAATTGTGATTGCTTTAGTGCAACTGAAGTTAAAGGGACATGATACCTTAATGCTGAAGCACTTGAAAGTGATGCAGCATAGCTGTAAGAAGCTGTTTAGAAAAAAAAAAATCACCTGAAATCTCTATGTAAAAAAGGAAGATTTTTTTCCTCAAATTTACTAAGTATTCACACCCCACTGTAAAGAGACTTTAAGCAGCCAGTCAGAATGATTGTGCCAGAACAAGGTAGGGAGTGGGCATCTGTCATGTGCAGGCACATTCATGTTATTTTCCTATTCAGTTTAAGTAAGTACTAGGAAATCTTATGAGAATTCAGTGAAATCTCTGAGATCACAGCAAAGGCAAAGCATTACCTCAGCACTGCTAATGCTGATTGACTATTGTTGTTTTCTTTTTCAACTTGTAGCTGGACAGCAGCTGAAGTATAATTGTTTACACAGCATTTACTCTGGTGAACTGAAGAACATTTGAGGTGAAATATCTTCCTTGTTTGCATAGAGATGCTCAAGTGATATTTTCTTGTCAGCTTTTTTACAGTTATGCTTCATCACTTTCAAGTAATTTAGCATATGAGTATTATGTCCATTTAACATGCATCAGGATAGCACATTCTCAGAGATCTGGTTAACTGTTAAACTTTATTTTTTTTAAATGCACAAAAAAAGTTATAAGGGCTCAAATATATGATGTCAGGTATTAGAAAAAAAGGCAGACAAAGGGCTTTAACATAGAGATACATACATATACATGTCTAAATATATATATATGTGTGTATATACAAAACACGGAAGGGAACTGCACTCTCATACCGGACCGGGTACACATCCCATGACCCTGCAACATGCTCAGCCCTGGGTGCCACTGGCGCTCACAGGAAGCTGTGCTGTTCCCAGAGCCACAAGCAGTTAACCCCAGACAGGTCTGGGTGCAAGAACCATAGGGAAAATTACAAAACAAATTAATAGAACACTCAGAGAAAACCCAGCACTCACTTACAAGCTCTCAGCTAAGATTTAAAAGCAAAAATGGAAAGGTTAGTCACCGCATCTGGCCAAATGGGACAAGCTCAGGTACCACGTCAAGGTCCTTTCCAATACCTGAGACCCTAAAACAGCCACACAATGCAAGCTTTCAAATCCAAACAAACTGAAAACAAGGGAAGGGTGCACAGGAATATGTAACCACCCTAGACATATACAAAACACGGAAGGGAACTGCACTCTCATACCGGACCGGGTACACATCCCATGACCCTGCAACATGCTAAGCCCTGGGTGCTTGCATTGTGTGGCTGTTTTAGGGTCTCAGGTATTGGAAAGGACCTTGATATGGTACCTGAGCTTGTCCCATTTGGCCAGATGCGGTGACTAACCTTTCCATTTTTGCTTTTAAATCTTAGCTGAGAGCTTGTAAGTGAGTGCTGGGTTTTCTCTGTGTGTTCTATTAATTTGTTTTGTAATTTTCCCTATGGTTCTTGCACCCAGACCTGTCTGGGGTTAACTGCTTGTGGCTCTGGGAACAGCACAGCTTCCTGTGAGTGCCAGTGGCACCTAGGGCTGAGCATGTTGCAGGGTCATGGGATGTGTACCCGGTCCGGTATGAGAGTGCAGTTCCCTTCCGTGTTTTGTATATGTCTAGGGTGGTTACATATTCCTGTGCACCCTTCCCTTGTTTTCAGTTTTTTTGGATTTGAAAGCTTGCATTGTGTGGCTGTTTTAGGGTCTCAGGTATTGGAAAGGACCTTGACAAGGTACCTGAGCTTGTCCCATTTGGCCAGATGCGGTGACTAACCTTTCCATTTTTGCTGTTAAATCTTAGCTGAGAGCTTGTAAGTGAGTGCTGGGTTTTCTCTGTGTGTTGTATGTGTGTATATATATATATATATATATATATATATATATATATATATATATTTATTTATTTATGTGTGTACATATGTATTATGTATTTACAGGCATACATAAACACACACACACACATATATATTTGTGTGTGTGTGTGTGTGTGTGTGCATTGTAGCCGTTTGCAGTTAAATAGATGAAAACATGAAAAAACATATTTACTGTAAATATTTCACATTCCAATGTTCTTCATATAGCAGAATATTTACTCTGTATTTATAGATATTCTCATATATATATATATATATATATATATATATATATATATATATATATATATACAGTATACATAAGTATATCACATATATGTAGAAATATGTATTTATGAATAAATAGAACATTTTCTTTTATGTGAAGAACATTGGAATGTGAAATATTAATATTTTCATGTCAGGCTAGCGCACTTGAGAATATGTGATTGGGTTTGCAATGTTCGAAGTTTGGCTTTTGTGCACATTGGGTTACTGCGTGAGCATAACCTATTTAGTTTTAACTTGTAAAATGACCACTACCGACGTGCGCAAAAAGCTTAATTCTAGCGGAGTTAGCGCTCAATTTCTAATCTGGTCCAAAATGTTTCATTTATGATAGTTTAGATTGTTTCACTAAGACTTGTGATTTTTTTCCCACTTTTCATATCACAGACATTTTTAGAACTCACTATCATTTTATATAGAAAATATAATAATTTGCCTTTGAGAACCAGCTAAAAAGCAATTAATGGAAGGATTTTATATGCAAAATTATCTTGCCTGGGGGATATAATAATGCCTAATCCCAAAAACACAAGCATTCAAAGTAAATTTCAATTATTTGTATCTAATAATTATGATGTTTTTACATTCCTTGTTTTAAAACTATAGCCACTATTCAGGTATAATAAAATAAAAAAAGAAACCTCTCCCTATAAAATTACACATTTAGGAACATATTTAGTTAACTATTTTCTAACACTGTATCATCATCATCAATATTGTTTCCTATACCTACGAGTATTTGTGCATCACATGCCTTTTTGGGATCGAACTTAAACATCGCTAGAAGTAATCTCTTTTTATGCGGGTTAGCACTTGTATTACAAGTTGAAAACTCTTGCTCAAGAGTGAAACCTGACGCACGCTGATATTGTATTCTAGGTCTTTTTTCAATTTTCATATTCAATTTTATTCCAATCCATTTTAAAATTCAATAATAACTAATTTATCTGAAAGGGCCATTATTGTGTAAATATTACATGCTCTTAATTGTTAAGTTCATTATTTGCTATCGCCTAGATTTAGAGTTCTGCATTAGCTGTCAAAAGCAGCGTTAAGGGGTCCTAACGCTGCTTTTGGCTGCCCGCTGGTATTTAGAGTCGGCCAGGTAAAGGTGTACAGCTCACTTTCAAGCCGCGACTTTTCCATACCGCAGATCCCCTTACGGCAATTGCGTATCCTATCTTTTCAATGGGATCTTCCTAACGCCGGTATTTAGAGTCTTGGCTGAAGTGAGCGTTACACCTCTACTGTCAAGACTCCTACCGCCCCTGGAAAGGCTGTACTTAAGAGCTTTATGGGCTAATGCCGGTATATAAAGCTCTTAACTACAGTGCTCTAAAGTACACTAACACACATAAACTACCTATGTACCCCTAAACCGAGGTCCCCCCACATCGCCGCCACTATAATAAATATTTTTAACCCCTAATCTGCCAACCGCACATCGCCGCCACCTACATTATCCCTATGAACCCCTAATCTGCTGCCCCTAACATCACCGACACCTACATAATATTTAATAACCCCTTATCGTCCCCCTCCCAACGTCGCCGCTACCTTACCTACACTTATTAACCCCTAATCTGCCGACCAGACCTCACCGCCACTATAATAAATGTATTAACCCCTACACCGCCGCACTCCCGCCTCGCAAACACTATAATAAATAGTATTAACCCCTAATCTGCCCTCCCTAACATCGCTGCCACCTAACTTCAAGTATTAACCCCTAATCTGCAGACCGGACCTTGCCACTACTATAATAAATGTATTAACCCCTAAAGCTAAGTCTAACCCTAACCCTAACACCCCCCTAAATTAAATATAATTTTAATCTAACAAAATAAATTAAATATTATTAACTAAAGTATTCATATTTAAAACTAAATACTTACCTGTAAAATAAACCCTAATATAGCTACAATATAACGAATAATTATATTGTAGCTATTTTAGGATTTATATTTATTTTACAGGCAACTTTGTATTTATTTTAACTAGGTACAATAGCTATTAAATAGTTATTTACTATTTAATAGCTACCTAGTTAAAATAATTACAAAATTACCTGTAAAATAAATCGTAACCTAAGTTACAATTAAACCTAACACTACACTATCAATAAATTAATTAAATAAATTACCTACAATTACATACAATTAAATAAACTAAACTAAATTACAAAAAAAAAAAAAAAAACACTAAATTACAAATAAAAAAAAAGGTTACAAGAATATTAGGCTAATTACACCTACTCTAAGCCCCTAATAAAATAAAAAAGCCCCCCAAAATTATAAAGGTCCCTACCCTATTCTAAATTAAAAAGTAATCAGCTCTTTTACTAGCCCTTAAAAGAGCTTTTTTGCGGGGCATGCCCCAAAGTAATCAGCTCTTTTGCCTGTAAAAAAAAATACAACCCCCCCACATTAAAACCCACCACCCACATACCCCTACTCTAACACACCCAAGCCCCCCTTAAATAAACCTAACACTACCCCCCTGAAGATCTCCCTACCTTGAGTCCTCTTCACCCAGCCGGGCTGAAGTCTTCATCCGATGGGGCAGAAGAGGACATCCAGACCGGCAGAAGAGGACATCCGGACCGGCAGAAATATTAATCCAAGAGGCATCTTCTATCTTCATCCATCCGGAGTGGAGTGGAGCCATCTTCTTCCCAGCCGACGCGGATCCATCCTCTTCAACCAACGCCTACTCGCCGAATGAAGGTTCCTTTAAATGATGTCATCCAAGATGGCGTCCCTCGAATTCCGATTGGCTAATAGGATTCTATCAGTCAATTGGAATTAAGGTAGGAAAAATCTGATTGGCTGATTCAATCAGCCAATCAGATTCAAGTTCAATCCGATTGGCTGATCCAATCAGCCAATCAGATTGAGCTTGCATTCTATTAGCTGATTGGAACAGCCAATAGAATGCAAGCTCAATCTGATTGGCTGATTGGATCAGCCAATCGATTGAATTTATTTTACAATCTGATAGGATTTGTTTTACAGGTAATTTTGTAATTATTTTAACGCGGTAGCTATTAAATAGTAAATAACTATTTAATAGCTATTGTACCTAGTTAAAATAAAAACAAAGTTACCTGTAAAATAAATATAAATCCTAAAATAGCTACAATATAATTATTCGTTATATTGTAGCTATATTAGGGTTTATTTTACAGGTACGTGTTTAGTTTTAAATAGGAATACTTTAGTTAATAAGATTTAATTTATTTTGTTAGATTACAATTATATTTAATTTAGGGGGGTGTTAGGGTTAGACTTAGCTTTAGGGGTTAATACATTTATTATAGTAGCGGCGAGGTCCGGTCGGCAGATTAAGGGTTAATACTTGAAGTAAGGTGGCGGCAATGTTAGGGAGGACAGATTAGGGGTTAATACTATTTATTATAGTGTTTGCGAGGCGGGAGTGCAGAGGTTTAGGGGTTAATACATTTATTATAGTGGCGGCGAGGTCCGGTTGGCAGATTAGGGGTTAATAAGTGTAGGTAAGGTAGCGGCGACATTGGGGGTGGAGTTTAGGGGTTAATAAATATTATGTAGGTGTCGGCGATGTTAGGGGCAGCAGATTAGGGGTTCATAGGGATAATGTAGGTGGCGGTGGTGTCCGGACTGGCATATTAGGGGTTAATAGTGTAATGCAGGTATCAACAATAGCGGGGTCGTCAGATTAGGGGTTAATAAGTGTAAGGTTAGGGGTGTTTAGACTCGGGGTTCATGTTAGGGTGTTAGGTGCAGACTTAGAAAGTGTTTCCCCATAGGAAACAATGGGGCTGCGTTGGGAGCTTAACGCTGCTTTTTTACAGGTGTTCGTTTTTTTTTTCAGCCCAAACTGCCCCATTGTTTCCTATGGGGGAATCATTCACGAGCACGTTTTGCCAGCTTACCGCTACCATAAGCAACGCTGGTATTGAGGGTTGAAGTGGCGGTAAATTCGGCTTAACGCTCCCTTTTTGGAGCCTAACGCAGCCATTCAGACAACTCTAAATATCAGCGTTGTTTGGAAGCAGCGGTAGGAAAAAAAGCTGCGTTAGCTACGCAGGTCTTTACCGACAAAACTCTAAATCTAAAACTCTAAATCTATTTTTTTCTCTATAATAAACCTTTAAGGATATTAAATGTGCTTCCTTGTGGCTTGATAACCTTGCATTGGGACCATTCAATACTAGTATTCAAATTCATTAGAAAATTAATTTCCTATAGTTTTTTGGAGGGTTATTTATATTGAATTATCAAAAATAAACAAAATTCTAATAAGGATATAATAAGTAATAATGATTAAGAAAAGCAAACCGTTCATATATGAAAACAAATATGCCATTAATTATAAAATAGTAACAGTAAGAAAAGAAAGTTAGCTAGTAAAAGCAAAAAAAAAAAAGCAAAACAAAAAAAGAATATAAATCACTCCAAACTTTTTGGGGGGCATTACTGGTCATGTGAGAGCAGGGGGAGGCACTGCAAATAATTTACTCATGCAATTGTAATTACATGCAGTGAGTACACAGCGTCCACTGCCCTATTAACTTAATGACAGGATCCCTAGTTATACCCACATATACAGGGAGTGCAGAATTATTAGGCAAATGAGTATTTTGACCACATCATCCTCTTTATGCATGTTGTCTTACTCCAAGCTGTATAGGCTCGAAAGCCTACTACCAATTAAGCATATTAGGTGATGTGCATCTCTGTAATGAGAAGGGGTGTGGTCTAATGACATCAACACCCTATATCAGGTGTGCATAATTATTAGGCAACTTCCTTTCCTTTGGCAAAATGGGTCAAAAGAAGGACTTGACAGGCTCAGAAAAGTCAAAAATAGTGAGATATCTTGCAGAGGGATGCAGCACTCTTAAAATTGCAAAGCTTCTGAAGCGTGATCATCGAACAATCAAGTGTTTCATTCAAAATAGTCAACAGGGTCGCAAGAAGCGTGTGGAAAAACCAAGGCGCAAAATAACTGCCCATGAACTGAGAAAAGTCAAGCATGCAGCTGCCAAGATGCCACTTGCCACCAGTTTGGCCATATTTCAGAGCTGCAACATCGCTGGAGTGCCCAAAAGCACAAGGTGTGCAATACTCAGAGACATGGCCAAGGTAAGAAAGGCTTAAAGACGACCACCACTGAACAAGACACACAAGCTGAAACGTCAAGACTGGGCCAAGAAATATCTCAAGACTGATTTTTCTAAGGTTTTATGGACTGATGAAATGAGAGTGAGTCTTGATGGGCCAGATGGATGGGCCCATGGCTGGATTGGTAAAGGGCAGAGAGCTCCAGTCCGACTCAGACGCCAGCAAGGTGGAGGTGGAGTACTGGTTTGGGCTGGTATCATCAAAGATGAGCTTGTGGGGCCTTTTCGGGTTGAGGATGGAGTCAAGCTCAACTCCCAGTCCTACTGCCAGTTTCTGGAAGACACCTTCTTCAAGCAGTGGTACAGGAAGAAGTCTGCATCCTTCAAGAAAAACATGATTTTCATGCAGGACAATGCTTCATCACACGCGTCCAAGTACTCCACAGCGTGGCTGGCAAGAAAGGATATAAAAGAAGAAAATCTAATGACATGGCCTCCTTGTTCACCTGATCTGAACCCCATTGAGAACCTGTGGTCCATCATCAAATGTGAGATTTACAAGGAGGGAAAACAGTACACCTCTCTGAACAGTGTCTGGGAGGCTGTGGTTGCTGCTGCAAGCAATGTTGATGGTGAACAGATCAAAACACTGACAGAATCCATGGATGGCAGGCTTTTGAGTGTCCTTGCAAAGAAAGGTGGCTATATTGGTCACTGATTTGTTTTTGTTTTGTTTTTGAATGTCAGAAATGTATATTTGTGAATGTTGAAATGTTATATTGGTTTCACTGGTAAAAATAAATAATTGAAATGGGTATATATTTGTTTTTTGTTAAGTTGCCTAATAATTATGCACAGTAATAGTCACCTGCACACACAGATATCCCCCTAAAATAGCTATAACTAAAAACAAACTAAAAACTACTTCCAAAACTATTCAGCTTTGATATTAATGAGTTTTTTGGGTTCATTGAGAACATGGTTGTTGTTCAATAATAAAATTAATCCTCAAAAATACAACTTGCCTAATAATTCTGCACTCCCTGTATAATTGCTTATTTTTCAGCTGAAATTTCTTACTGGTCTGGGACTAGTAGACTAGAGAAAATTTCAACTTGATCAACATTTTTTGTTTAATCACAGACCTTTCCATGTACAATTCTTTTTTTTAACTTCTTGCCTATTTTACATTAAAATACTGTTTTGCTCTGCAACATATACAGCTTCATTTTATATAAAATATTGTGAGCCAATAGTTCTGCTTACTGGATACTGGATTCCTACCCAAGATTGTCTATTTTTATTTTCTCACATACGATTTTTTATGGAAATTATTTGCATGAATGCAGTCACACTAAAATATTTTATTATTTGGAATGTGTGAACACTATTTAGATAGTCAACCAAATATAAAAATTGGAAAGTGCTGAAGAATTTCTGATCAGTCTTCAATCCATTTTATTTTTATCAGCTGTACATTAAAGTGATTGTATATATACAGTATATATATATATATATATTTCTTTCATGTAATTAGCAAGAGTCCATGAGCTAGTGACGTATGGGATATACATTCCTACCAGGAGGGGCAAAGTTTCCCAAACCTCAAAATGCCTATAAATACACCCCTCACCACACCCACAATTCAGTTTTTACAAACTTTGCCTCCGATGGAGGTGGTGAAGTAAGTTTGTGCTAGATTCTACGTTGATATGCGCTCTGCAGCAAGTTGGAGCCCGGTTTTCCTCTCAGCGTGCAGTGAATGTCAGAGGGATGTGAGGAGAGTATTGCCTATTTTGAATGCAGTGATCTCCTTCTACGGGGTCTATTTCATAGGTTCTCTGTTATCGGTCGTAGAGATTCATCTCTTACCTCCCTTTTCAGATCGACGATATACTCTTATTTATATACCATTACCTCTGCTGATTTTCGTTTCAGTACTGGTTTGGCTTTCTACAAACATGTAGATGAGTGTCCTGGGGTAAGTAAATCTTATTTTCTGTGACACTCTAAGCTATGGTTGGGCACTTTGTTTATAAAGTTCTAAATATATGTATTCAAACATTTATTTGCCTTGACTCAGGATGTTCAACTTTCCTTATTTTTCAGACAGTCAGTTTCATATTTGGGATTATGCATTTAAATTATTCATTTTTTCTTACCTTCAAAAATTTGACTATTTTTTCCCTGTGGGCTGTTAGGCTCGCGGGGGCTGAAAATGCTTCATTTTATTGCGTCATTCTTGGCGCGGACTTTTTTGCCGCAAAAATTATTTTCCGTTTCCGGCGTCATACGTGTCGCCGGAAGTTGCGTCATTTTTTTACGTTATTTTGCGCCCAAAATGTCGGCGTTCCGGATGTGGCGTCATTTTTGGTACCAAAAGCATTTAGGCGCCAAATAATGTGGGCGTCTTATTTGGCGCTAAAAAATATGGGCGTCGCTTTTGTCTCCACATTATTTAAGTCTCATTTTTCATTGCTTCTGGTTGCTAGAAGCTTGTTCTTTGGCATTTTTTCCCATTCCTGAAACTGTCATTTAAGGAATTTGATCAATTTTGCTTTATATGTTGTTTTTTCTCTTACATATTGCAAGATGTCTCACGTTGCATCTGAGTCAGAAGATACTACAGGAAAATCGCTGTCTAGTGCTGGATCTACCAAAGCTAAGTGTATCTGCTGTAAACTTTTGGTAGCTATTCCTCCGGCTGTTGTTTGTATTAATTGTCATGACAAACTTGTTAATGCAGATAATATTTCCTTTAGTAAAGTACCATTGTCTGTTGCAGTTCCTTCAACATCTAAGGTGCAGAATGTTCCTGATAACATAAGAGATTTTGTTTCTGAATCCATCAAGAAGGCTATGTCTGTTATTTTTCCTTCTAGTAAACGTAAAAAATCTTTTAAAACTTCTCTCCCTACAGATGAATTTTTAAATGAACATCATCATTCTGATTCTGATGACTCTTCTGGTTCAGAGGATTCTGTTTCAGAGATTGATGCTGATAAATCTTCATATTTATTTAAAATGGAATTTATTCGTTCTTTACTTAAAGAAGTATTAATTGCTTTAGAAATAGAGGATTCTGGTCCTCTTGATACTAATTCTAAACGTTTAGATAAGGTATTTAAATCTCCTGTGGTTATTCCAGAAGTTTTTCCTGTTCCTAATGCTATTTCTGCAGTAATTTCCAAAGAATGGGATAAATTGGGTAATTCATTTACTCCTTCTAAACGTTTTAAGCAATTATATCCTGTACCGTCTGACAGGTTAGAATTTTGGGACAAAATCCCTAAAGTTGATGGGGCTATCTCTACCCTTGCTAAACGTACTACCATTCCTACGTCAGATGGTACTTCGTTTAAAGATCCTTTAGATAGGAAAATTGAATCCTTTCTAAGAAAAGCTTATCTGTGTTCAGGTAATCTTCTTAGACCTGCTATATCATTGGCTGATGTTGCTGCAGCTTCAACTTTTTGGTTGGAAACTTTAGCGCAACAAGTAACAAATCATGATTCTCATGATATTATTATTCTTCTTCAGCATGCTAATAATTTTATCTGTGATGCCATTTTTGATATTATCAGAGTTGATGTCAGGTTTATGTCTCTAGCTATTTTAGCTAGAAGAGCTTTATGGCTTAAGACTTGGAATGCTGATATGGCTTCTAAATCAACTCTACTTTCCATTTCTTTCCAGGGTAACAAATTATTTGGTTCTCAGTTGGATTCTATTATCTCAACTGTTACTGGTGGGAAAGGAACTTTTTTACCACAGGATATAAAATCTAAAGGTAAAAACAGGGCTAATAATCGTTTTCGTTCCTTTCGTTTCAACAAAGAACAAAAGCCTGATCCTTCATCCTCAGGAGCAGTTTCAGTTTGGAAACCATCTCCAGTCTGGAATAAATCCAAGCCTGCTAGAAAGGCAAAGCCTGCTTCTAAGTCCACATGAAGGTGCGGCCCTCATTCCAGCTCAGCTGGTAGGGGGCAGGTTACGTTTTTTCAAAGAAATTTGGATCAATTCTGTTCACAATCTTTGGATTCAGAACATTGTTTCAGAAGGGTACAGAATTGGTTTCAAGATGAGACCTCCTGCAAAGAGATTTTTTCTTTCCTGTGTCCCAGTAAATCCAGTGAAAGCTCAAGCATTTCTGAATTGTGTTTCAGATCTAGAGTTGGCTGGAGTAATTATGCCAGTTCCAGTTCCGGAACAGGGGATGGGGTTTTATTCAAATCTCTTCATTGTACCAAAGAAGGAGAATTCCTTCAGACCAGTTCTGGATCTAAAATTATTGAATCGTTATGTAAGGATACCAACGTTCAAGATGGTAACTGTAAGGACTATCTTGCCTTTTGTTATGCAAGGGAATTATATGTCCACAATAGATTTACAGGATGCATATCTGCATATTCCGATTCATCCAGATCATTATCAGTTCCTGAGATTCTCTTTTCTGGACAAGCATTACCAATTTGTGGCTCTACCGTTTGGCCTAGCTACAGCTCCAAGAATTTTTTCAAAGGTTCTCGGTGCCCTTCTGTCTGTAATCAGAGAACAGGGTATTGTGGTATTTCCTTATTTGGACGATATCTTGGTACTTGCTCAGTCTTTACATTTAGCAGAATCTCATACGAATCGACTTGTGTTGTTTCTTCAAGATCATGGTTGGAGGATCAATTTACCAAAAAGTTCTTTGATTCCTCAGACAAGGGTAACCTTTCTGGGTTTCCAGATAGATTCAGTGTCCATGACTCTGTCTTTAACAGACAAGAGACGTCTAAAATTGATTGCAGCTTGTCGAAACCTTCAGTCACAATCATTCCCTTCGGTAGTCTTATGCATGGAAATTCTAGGTCTTATGACTGCTGCATCGGACGCGATCCCCTTTGCTCGTTTTCACATGCGACCTCTTCAGCTCTGTATGCTGAATCAATGGTGCAAGGATTACACAAAGATATCTCAATTAATATCTTTAAAACCGATTGTTCGACACTCTCTAACGTGGTGGACAGATCACCATTGTTTAATTCAGGGGGCTTCTTTTGTGCTTCCGACCTGGACTGTAATTTCAACAGATGCAAGTCTCACAGGTTGGGGAGCTGTGTGGGGATCTCTGACGGCACAAGGAGTTTGGGAATCTCAGGAGGTGAGATTACCGATCAATATTTTGGAACTCCGTGCAATTTTCAGAGCTCTTCAGTTTTGGCCTCTTCTGAAGAGAGAATCGTTCATTTGTTTTCAGACAGACAATGTCACATCTGTGGCATACATCAATCATCAAGGAGGGACCCACAGTCCTCTGGCTATGAAAGAAGTATTTTGAATTTTGGTTTGGGCGGAATCCAGCTCCTGTCTAATCTCTGCGGTTCATATCCCAGGTATAGACAATTGGGAAGCGGATTATCTCAGTCGCCAAACGTTGCATCCGGGCGAATGGTCTCTTCACCCAGAGGTATTTCTTCAGATTGTTCAAATGTGGGAACTTCCAGAAATAGATCTGATGGCGTCTCATCTAAACAAGAAACTTCCCAGGTATCTGTCCAGATCCCGGGATCCTCAGGCGGAGGCAGTGGATGCATTATCACTTCCTTGGAAGTATCATCCTGCCTATATCTTTCCGCCTCTAGTTCTTCTTCCAAGAGTAATCTCCAAGATTCTGAAGGAATGCTCGTTTGTTCTGCTGGTAGCTCCGGCATGGCCTCACAGGTTTTGGTATGCGGATCTTGTCCGGATGGCCTCTTGCCAACCGTGGACTCTTCCGTTAAGACCAGACCTTCTGTCTCAAGGTCCTTTTTTCCATCAGGATCTGAAATCCTTAAATTTAAAGGTATGGAGATTGAACGCTTGATTCTTGGTCAAAGAGGTTTCTCTGACTCTGTGATTAATACTATGTTACAGGCTCGTAAATCTGTATCTAGAGAGATATATTATAGAGTCTGGAAGACTTATATTTCTTGGTGTCTTTCTCATCATTTTTCTTGGCATTCTTTTAGAATACCGAGAATATTACAATTTCTTCAGGATGGTTTAGATAAGGGTTTGTCCGCAAGTTCCTTGAAAGGACAAATCTCTGCTATTTCTGTTCTTTTTCACAGAAAGATTGCTATTCTTCCTGATATTCATTGTTTTGTACAAGCTTTGGTTCGTATAAAGCCTGTCATTAAGTCAATTTCTCCTCCTTGGAGTTTGAATTTGGTTCTGGGGGCTCTTCAAGCTCCTCCATTTGAACCTATGCATTCATTGGACATTAAATTACTTTCTTGGAAAGTTTTGTTCCTTTTGGCCATCTCTTCTGCCAGAAGAGTCTCTGAATTATCTGCTCTTTCTTGTGAGTCTCCTTTTCTGATTTTTCATCAGGATAAGGCGGTGTTGCGAACTTCTTTTGAATTTTTACCTAAAGTTGTGAATTCCAACAACATTAGTAGAGAAATTGTGGTTCCTTCATTATGTCCTAATCCTAAGAATTCTAAGGAGAAATCGTTGCATTCTTTGGTTGTTGTTAGAGCTTTGAAATATTATGTTGAAGCTACTAAATCTTTCCGAAAGACTTCTAGTCTATTTGTTATCTTTTCCGGTTCTAGAAAAGGCCAGAAAGCTTCTGCCATTTCTTTGGCATCTTGGTTGAAAACTTTAATTCATCTTGCCTATGTTGAGTCGGGTAAAACTCCGCCTCAGAGGATTACAGCTCATTCTACTATGTCAGTTTCTACTTCCTGGGCGTTTAGGAATGAAGCTTCGGTTGATCAGATTTGCAAAGCAGCAACTTGGTCCTCTTTGCATACTTTTACTAAATTCTACCATTTTGATGTATTTTCTTCTTCTGAAGCAGTTTTTGGTAGAAAAGTACTTCAGGCAGCGGTTTCAGTTTGAATCTTCTGCTTATGTTTTTCATTTAACTTTATTTTGGGTGTGGATTATTTTCAGCAGGAATTGGCTGTCTTTATTGTATCCCTCCCTCTCTAGTGACTCTTGTGTGGAAAGATCCACATCTTGGGTAATCATTATCCCATACGTCACTAGCTCATGGACTCTTGCTAATTACATGAAAGAAAACATAATTTATGTAAGAACTTACCTGATAAATTCATTTCTTTCATATTAGCAAGAGTCCATGAGGCCCGCCCTTTTTTTGTGGTGGTTATGATTTTGTATAAAGCACAATTATTCCAATTCCTTATTTTATATGCTTTCGCACTTTTTTATCACCCCACTTCTTGGCTATTCGTTAAACTGAATTGTGGGTGTGGTGAGGGGTGTATTTATAGGCATTTTGAGGTTTGGGAAACTTTGCCCCTCCTGGTAGGAATGTATATCCCATACGTCACTAGCTCATGGACTCTTGCTAATATGAAAGAAATGAATTTATCAGGTAAGTTCTTACATAAATGATGTTATATATATATATATATATATATATATATATATATATACATACATACATACATACATACATGTCAAAATGAGTTTCCAATTGTTTCACTGTTGAAAATATATGGAAATTAAGCTCTATTAAGGTTTTTGTCTGTTTATTAAGGTTGTAGTCTATATATTTTCTAAAAAATACTATATTTAAACAAAATATGTATTTACATGAGTCATTCGGGAAGGGCTAATGAAATATAACAAAAATGTTGTTGGTAAAGTATAACTAAAAGCATTCTTTTTCATAGCCCCATTTATATGGAAAAACAACACAGTAAAGCCATTTTCAATGTTTCATTATTCTGTCATGCAGCATCACGGCGGCAATATTTCATACCATGACAGATTTCGGCTAGAAGATAAATGATTCACAAAAGCACACAGCATGCCACTGGCACATTATTTTGTAAACATGCAATTCTCATCATTACTGACACTCTCCCATGGACATTTCAAAATGGTGTAATGATTTCTAATTGTTTAACAAACCATGTTATGGCTTATTACAAGTAAAATGCAAATGTATTCATTTATGTGACAATTTCCTAATTATCATGATATCATTTATGTGTATTTGAGCGCCAAACTGCAATCTGCTTGATTTTCTTAAATATTATGGGCCCTTGTATTAAAGGGACAGGGTAGTTCGAAATTGTTATTGTTCAAAAAGATAGATAATCCCTTTATTACTCATTTCCCTGTTTTGCATCACTGACACTGTTATATTAATATATAGATGACTGCCCAGTCATCTCAGTTCTTTTGACAGATGTGCATTTTAGCCAATCAGTGCAGGCTCATAAATAACTCCATGAGAGTAAGCACAATGCTATCTATAAGGCACACATGAACTAGCACTATCTTACTGTGGAAAACTATCAAAATGCAATGAGATAAGAGGCAGCCTTTAACTGCATAGAAATTAGGATATGATCCTACCTAGGTTTAGCTTTCAACAAAGAATATCAATAGATTTCCTGGAGAACAGGTGGTGTACACTGTATCTCTGATTCACACTATTGTGCTATTGCACAAGGTGTTCCTTAGGCAATGCTGCTCCCTGACTATGACCTGAACAAATGTGTTCAGGGTAGTTTACCTCAACCAACTCAGAGGTGGCGGAGTGAACAAGAAGGAGTGGTCGAATAACTGCTTCTTCTTACTTTGCTGAAAGGAGACTCACGCATGCCTGCAAGGACTCAGCTTTTACTGCTTATTTCTAACACATTGTGCCCTAAATAAGAATCTACTAAGTTGATTTAATCTCTCTAAAATATAATGGATTTACTGGTTCAAATTTGTATTAAAGGGACATGAAACCCATTTTTTTTTTCTTTCGTGCTTTAGAAAGAGCATGTCATTTTAAACAATTTTCTAATTTACTTCTATTATCTAATTTGCTTCATTCTCTTGATATCACTTGCTGAAAAGCATATCTAGATATGCTCAGTAGCTGCTGATTGGTTACTGCACTTAAAGGCCTTGTGTGATTGGCTCACATATGTGCATTGCTATTTTTTCAACAAAGGATATCTAAAGAATTGAGCAAATTAGATAATAGAAGTAAATTAGAAAGTTGTTTAAAATTGCATGCCCTATCTGAATCATGAAAGTTTAATTTTGGCTAGACTGTCCCTTTAACAATGGGCTGTGTAGAGGACCATGGCACCTCTTAATTGAAAGATGAAGTTAGTTTGTTCAAATGCTGGGTGTTGGTTATATACATGTTGTCAAAGAAAGAGGAACAGTATAACATCCAATCCTTTACTCTAAAAACTACGTATAAATATACAATAAATGACTAATTTCACATCCACCATGTGATGTCTAAAAGGTCTAAAAGTTCATGTTACCACATTTATAAGAGAAGATTTTGCCATTTTAGATAAATAGTTTCTACATAGTAAAAAAAGCAAGCAAAGTCCAGTGTGCTGTGAACAAACAGAGCATGCTAGATATATGCAAGCAATTAATCATCAATACAATGCCCTAATGCAGTGATAACCTAATTACCTAACACATGGAGTATGCAGATCAATAACCACATATACATTTATGGGTATTAAACTCAAAAATAACATTTTTTTTTTTTGTTTTAAATGTTCAGAGGTACAGATTTTGAATTAGGCAAGTGTGCAAGATATACAATGTATGCCTTTTTCCCCTCCTAAGAGCGTTATTGAGTTGTGATCACCTTGTTTGACCCTTTTCCATAAACCCCCAAAGCACACATTTCCCTATTTGATTGTTTGTTCACAATTTGTCCCCCATAATTTAGGCACCATGGTATAAGCTAACATGGGCAAGCAAATAAGGATTCAAGATATATAAATATGTAATTTAATGAGACAGAACACACAAAAGTATTTTCTAATATTTATTAATAAAACTGAAAGTTAAGACCACAATCATGGATGCAATCTAATTACTTTTTCCTGCAAAATATACTGAACAAAGTGCAATATTTAGCATATTTATTATCTGGGTTCCAATGTTATCTATAATTATTGGATTGTCTGTTTAAAAACACCCTCAATACTTTAATATTGTTGACATATATAGCCTGGGGCATGATAATATATTTCCTAAGACACATTTTAACCCAATGATACATTTCTATTAAAGTTATTATTGTTTGTTATTATTGTACTATCTCATTGGATTTGCATATAAATGAATACATTTAATTACAATTTGTATGCAAAAAAAATCATAAAACTGTCAAGATCATTTGCTGTATCTAAACAGATTTACCCATTACTATTGACAAATCATTGCGTTTTATGCTATTTGAAATGCACATATAACAAAAAGAAACAGAATGTAACATTATTCCTAATTAGTGGCATCCAAGGGGGTTATTATCTAATGAAATTAGTCAAGTTCAGAAACTGCAATTTGCATAAAGTATTTTTTTAAAAACATTATTTATTGTTTAGTTGGAAATTATTTTAATCATGATCCTACTTCATTTGAAAACAAAAATATTGATAAGACTCACATAACGCATGACATTTTTTTTACAGAGAAAACACAGGTTTAAAATGTATTAATTACTTAATAACTAATACAACTCACCAGGTTCATACCTATGCACAAGGACAAAACTTTAATATAAAATATGACCTACTTATTTTATTGTTAACAGTAAATATTCCTCTTAAGGTCTTCAAATTGTTTTGCCAATCACACCATACACATCAGCCTCTTTACCACAACAAATGAGCTCAATATGGTAATGCCACCATGTAAACTATTTGGAGGAGATGGCATATCATTTTGTTTATGTCTTTCAATGCAAATAGATCTGTTAGTGGCACTTTTAGGCATATATACAATGGTTATAAGAACTTGATTCTTAAAATGCTGTAGATCCACTATTATTTGTGAGTTTAAATGGACATGAAACCCAAATTTTTTCTTTCATGATTTAGAAAGAGCATGTTATTTTAAAAAAACTTTTTAATTTACTTCTAGTAGTTATTTTACTTCATTCTCATGATATCCTTTGCCGAAAAGCTTATCTAAATAGGCCTAGTAGCTGATGATTGGTGGCTGAACATAGATGCCTTGTTTGATAGGCTTACCCATGTGCATTGCTATTTCTTAAGCAAAGAATATCTAACGAATTATGTAAATTAGATAACAGAACTAAATTGGAAAGTTGTTTAAAATTGTATTCTCTACCTGAATCATAAAAGAAAAAAATTGAGATTAGTGTCCCTTGCAAAGTGGCAGTAAATCTGATTGGTTTACATAAACCTGGATTGTTCCCCACTTGAAATACACAGTTATACATTAAACAAAGATAATGAAAAAAAATCAATCATTAATTATTTTATCTTTTATTTAGTCTTTTAAAGAAAATAGTGTTCTACCTTACTAGCATATCAGAGACATGGCATAACAGCTGAAATAGTTTAATGTGAAAACTAAAAGTGCTAAATTTATAAGCCTGTGGCTGTTGTGCTATTTAGGAGACTAGGCTCACTACTAGTCTGAGGAAAAGGTACACAAAGAATGGATTAAAACAGCGCTAAAAAGTACTAAATGTACTACAAAGCTAATGGGGTAAACATCACACAGTACAAAACTGGAGAGATTGTACTCAAACAATGAATTAAAACAGCGTTAAAGTACTAAATGTATTAGAAAGCTAAGGGTTAAACATCACACAGTACAAAACTGGAGAGATTGTACTCAAACAATGAATTAAAACAGCGTTAAAGTACTAAATGTATTAGAAAGCTAAGGGTTAAACATCAAACTGGACAACAGCTGACATAGCCCTTGAGTAAAAAAAAAAATATGTTTTAAATGTTGATCAGTTTCTGTAATTGGAATGGAATAAGATATACTAGGATCTTCTAAAATTCTTGCCTTGTAACATGTATTATTATCATTAATAATAATAATAATAATAATAATAATAATATTATTATTATTATTTTTATTATTATTATTACACATTGATCAAGCTTAATCATATTCCATAGAAATGGGATACACCAAAAAAAAAAAAAACACACTAAAGAAATATTCTAATACACAACTAGATGAGCATAAACAATAAAGGGGTATTTACCAACTATTCATCATTAATTCATTTACTTATTCAAAGTGACCATGTGATTTCATGGATCCTATAATATCCTGGCCAGTGCTGTATTAACAAAGTCATGGAACTGCTATAGAATGATCACAATGGCTCTACTGAATCAATGTTTTTAAAAAAATATCTTACAAAGCAGGGTTAGTACTTCTATAGTATATTGAACAGAATTATAAGGGTTAAATCCAATCATAAAATTAAAGTGAACCACATAAGTAAGATTAAGGCAGTTCTGCAAAATATTTCAGGAATTCTGTAATATAAAGTTTAATATATAATTTCTCCTTTGCTGACAATTACTTTTGCAATAGTGCCATACTTGTTTGGTGCAGAGTCCTTATCTACTAGATGAAAGAAAGACAAAGCACAAGCTATGAACATATTTTTAGCTTTGGCTGAAAACCTTTTAGCATCCATTTGGGAGTGCATAGATTAGTGGAGCAAACAGGAGAAAAAGACTTACTCAGAACACTCAGGGTGGATCTCATCAGACAGGATTTTAGAATAGGAATGGTCCAAAACAAAATAGATCAGTAGGTAAACTATGGATACTACAGTAGAAACTAGTGGCACAGACTGGGAGAAGACTAACTCCAATGGGGAAGATTGATGTTTCATATGAAACATCATGGGCGCGATCCGATATCGATCGCAGTTTGCAGCGCAAGCGAGGGAACCGGCGTCGCCCGCAGTTTCAGCTCGCAACTCGAGCCATCCCATATAGGTCGCCGTCAGATGCTAACGTGCCGTAAGTCTGACAAACCAGCGATGTCCAGAAATCTGCGTAAGTACAAATTTCTGGCGTCGCCAGTGACTTGCGCCACGTTAGAATCTGCCGGCGCCTATAAAACCTGACTAAAGTTTAAAACACCCGCACTGTCTAACACGCCTCCCTAACATAGCCCGCACTGTCTAACACGCCTCCCTAACATAGCCCGCACTGTCTAACACGCCTCCCTAACATAGCCCGCACTGCCTAACCCTCTATCCGCTATCTCCCCTCACTAGCCTAACAATAAAAATGCTATTAACCCCTAAACCGCCGCTCCCGTACCCCGCCGCAACCTAATAAAGTTATTAACCCCTAAACCGCCGCTCCCGTACCCCGCCGCCAGCTATATTATATCTATAACCCCCTAAAGTGAGCCCCTAACACCGCCGCCATCTATATTAAAATTATTAACCCCTAATGTAAGCCCCTTACACCGCCGCCATCTCTATTAAAATGATTAACCCCTAATTTAATCTACCTACCCCGCCGCCAGCTATATTATCTATATTAACCCTAAGTATATTATAGTTAATATAGTTATTACATTATATATATTAACTATATTAACCCTAATTATATTAGGGTTAATATAGTTAATATAGTTACTATAGTATTTATATTAACTATATTAACTCTATCTAACCCTAACACCCCTAACTAAATTTATATTAAATTAATCTAATTAATTTATAAACTAAAATATTCCTATTTAAATCTAAATACTTACCTATAAAATAAACCCTAAGATAGCTACAATATAATTAATAATTACATTATAGCTATGTTAGGGTTAATATTTATTTTACAGGTAAATAGTTAATTATTTTAACTAGGTATAATAGATATTAAATAGTTATTAACTATTTAATATCTACCTAGTTAAAATAATTACCCAATTACCTGTAAAATAAATCCTAACCTAAGTTACAAATACACCTACACTATCAATAAATTTAATAAACTACAAACATCTATCTAAAAATACAATTAAATTAACTAAACTAAATTACAAAAAAAAACAAACACTAAATTACAAAAAATAAAAAAAAGATTACAAGATTTTTAAGCTAATTACACCTATTCTAAGCCCCCTAATAAAATAATAAACCCCCAAAATAACAAAAATTCCCTGCCCTATTCTAAATTAAACAAATATCAAAGCTCTTTACCTTACCAGCCCTTAAAAGGGCCTTTTGTGGGGCATGCCCCAAAGAATTCAGCTCTTTTGCATTCAACAAATACAATCCCCCCCCCATTACAACCCACCACCCACATACCCCTATTCTAAACCCACCCAAACCCCCCTTAAAAAATCCTAACACTACCCCCCTGAAGATCTCCCTACCTTGTCTTCACCACACCGGGCCGAACTCCTGATCCGATCCGGGCGATGTCGTCCTCCAAGCGGCAAAGAAGAAATCTTCCTCCGGCGATGTCATCCTCCAAGCGGCAAAGAAGAATTCTTCCTCCGGCGACGTCTTCCTCCAAGCGGCAGCAAAGTCTTCATTCTTCCGGCGGCATCTTCAATCTTCTTTCTTCGCTCCGCCGCCGCGGAGCATCCATCCCGGCCGACTGCTAAACTTGGAATGAGGTACCTTTAAATGACGTCATCCAAGATGGCGTCCGCCGAATTCCAATTGGCTGATAGGATTCTATCAGCCAATCGGAATTAAGTTAAAAAAATCTGATTGGCTGATTGAATCAGCCAATCAGATTCAAGTTCAATCCGATTGGCTGATCCAATCAGCCAATCAGATTGAGCTCGCATTCTATTGGCTGATCGGAACAGCCAATAGAATGCGAGCTCAATCTGATTGGCTGATTGGATCAGCCAATCGGATTGAACTTGAATCTGATTGGCTGATTCAATCAGCCAATCAGATTTTTTTAACTTAATTCCGATTGGCTGATAGAATCCTATCAGCCAATCGGAATTCGGCGGACGCCATCTTGGATGACGTCATTTAAAGGTACCTCATTCCAAGTTTAGCAGTCGGCCGGGATGGATGCTCCGCGGCGGCGGAGCGAAGAAAGAAGATTGAAGATGCCGCTGGAAGAATGAAGACTTTGCTGCCGCTTGGAGGAAGACGTCGCCGGAGGAAGAATTCTTCTTTGCCGCTTGGAGGAAGACATCGCCGGAGGAAGAATTCTTCTTTGCCGCTTGGAGGAAGACATCGCCCGGATTGGATCAGGAGTTCGGCCCGGTGTGGTGAAGACAAGGTAGGGAGATCTTCAGGGGGGTAGTGTTAGGCTTTTTTAAGGGGGGTTTGGGTGGGTTTAGAATAGGGGTATGTGGGTGGTGGGTTGTAATGGGGGGGGGGGTATTGTATTTCTTGTATGCAAAAGAGCTGAATTCTTTGGGGCATGCCCCACAAAAGGCCCTTTTAAGGGCTGGTAAGGTAAAGAGCTTTGAAATTTGTTGAATTTAGAATAGGGCAGGGAATTTTTTTTATTTTGGGGGTTTATTATTTTATTAGTGGGCTTAGAATAGGTGTAATTAGCTTAAATATCTTGTAATCTTTTTTTTTATTTTTTGTAATTTAGTGTTTGTTTTTTTTTGTAATTTAGTTTAGTTAATTTAATTGTATTTTTAGATAGATGTTAGTAGTTTATTAAATTTATTGATAGTGTAGGTGTATTTGTAACTTAGGTTAGGATTTATTTTACAGGTAATTGGGTAATTATTTTAACTAGGTAGATATTAAATAGTTAATAACTATTTAATATCTATTATACCTAGTTAAAATAATTAACAATTTACCTGTAAAATAAATATTAACCCTAACATAGCTACAATGTAATTATTAATTATATTGTAGCTATCTTATGGTTTATTTTATAGGTAAGTATTTAGATTTAAATAGGAATATTTTAGTTTATAAATGAATTAGATTAATTTAATATAAATTTAGTTAGGGTTAGATAGAGTTAATATAGTTAATATAAATACTATAGTAACTATATTAACCCTAATATAATTAGGGTTAATATAGTTAATATATATAATGTAATACCTATATTAACTATAATATACTTAGGGTTAATATAGATAATATAGCTGGCGGCGGGGTAGGTAGATTAAATTAGGGGTTAATCATTTTAATAGAGATGGCGGCGGTGTAAGGGGCTTACATTAGGGGTTAATCATTTTTATATAGGTGGCGGCGGTGTAAGGGGTCAGATTAGGGGATAGATAAGGTAGATGGCGGCGGTTTTAGAGGCTCACAGTAGGGGGTTAGTTTATGTAGATGGCGGCGGGGTCCGGGAGCGGCGGTTTAGGGGGTAATAACTTTATTAGGGATTTCGGGGGGGGGGGATCGCGGTTGACAGGTAGATAGACATTGCGCATGCGTTAGGTGTTAGGTTTATTTTAGCAGATCGCGGTTGACAGGGAGATAGACATTGCGCATGCGTTAGGTGTTAGGTTTATTTTCTAGTTAGTTTAGGGAGTTACGGGGCTCCAATAGTCAGCGTAAGGCTTCTTACGGCTGCTTTTTGTGGCGAGGTGAAAATGGAGTAAGTTTTCTCCATTTTCGCCACGTAAGTCCTTACGCTGCATATTGGATACCAAACTGCGCGGGTTTGGTATACCTGCCTATGGCCCAAAAAACTGCGGGCGACGGCAGAAATATACGGGCGTAACTTCTAGGTTACGCCGTATATGTGATACCAAATCCGCGCAAATATTGGCGTC
This sequence comes from Bombina bombina, assembly GCF_027579735.1. Classification (NCBI taxonomy): domain Eukaryota; kingdom Metazoa; phylum Chordata; class Amphibia; order Anura; family Bombinatoridae; genus Bombina; species Bombina bombina. The sequence goes on along the minus strand of NC_069503.1, from coordinate 1,032,927,825 downwards.
GCCGGCTTTTGCGGGCGACGCTTTATATCGGATCGACCCCCATAATGGAGCAGACATTGTACACACAAGTTAAGGCTGTAAGCAATTTTGATATAGCAAAGCACTCACTAGAGTGTGCTGCATGGTAGATAAAAGTAAATGGTCCTGAAAGTCTAAAAAAAGAGATTAAATTCAGGGGATGCAGAACATAAAAGTCCAGAGATCAATGTGCCAAAATTAATAGAAACCAGAATTGAGGTATGCTGAAGCAATTACAAGGACACACATCTATGTGGTATAAAAATGTACGATAATTAACAATCATTCTCACCTGACATAAGCAGTTTAGAATAGATAGATCTGAACATAAAAGGCTGTAAATTGTTTACTTTTTAGGTTGTGCTTTATTAAATAATACTTTGTATCAGTATGTAACTATGATGCACTGTCATGGGAAACAATCAGCTTCTCTAGATTGTAAACTCTTCAAAGTGGTACCATTCTCCTCCTGTATTAAATTGTTAAAGGGACAGTCTAATCAAAATTAAACTTTCATGATTCAGATAAGGCATTTTAATTTAAACAACTTTCCAATTTACTTTATCATCACATTTTCTTTGTTCTCTTGGTATTCTTAGTTGAAAGCTAAACTAGGTAGGCTCATATGCTAATTTGTAAGACCTTGAAGTCCGCCTCTTATCTGAATTTTTCACAGCTAGAAAACATTAGTTCATGTGTGCCTTATAGATAACATTGTGCTCACGCATGTGGAGTTACTTATGAGATGGCACTTATTGGTTAAAATGCAAGTCTTTCAAAAAAACTGAATTAGGGGGGCAGTCTGCAGAGGTTTAGATACTACGTCATCACAGAGATAAAAAGTATATTAATATAAAAGTGTTGGTTATGCAAAACTGGGGAATGAGTAATAAAGGGATTATCTATATTTTAAACAACAATCATTCTGGAGTAGACTGTCCCTTTAAGTCTATTTGTATTTACGTGTATAGTTTTATTACTATGAATTATTGGCATTGTGTATTTCATATGTACAGAGTGCTATCGAATTTGGCAGTGCTTTACAAAGAAATACTACTAATAATAATAATTAACTTGATAATAGTGCATGTGAAATATAGTAATGATATTTTGACTTACAAAGCTTTCTATAGAAGAATACAAAATGAAAAAAAAAATATGAACTATACTTTCAACTTTGTAGGTGACATCAGAAAATTAGATTTTACAATAAGAATGATGCATATTATTGAAAACAAAACTATTTTCTAGAAACTCAAATTCAATTTTTATTTAAAAATGTTTTCAGAAATAATTATTGGAATCTATAAATGCTATGTTTTTATATTAACTTCATTGTATTAGTTTATAAGAACATTTTTTCGTGTGGTTATTTTTAAAGTATTACAAATGTGTATAACAATTATTCTTAAGTAACACAGTTGTATCCTTCAACTAAAATACTTTTTTAAAAACTAGCAATGAAAAAGCATAATATTCAGTTGCACTATACTTTTGTGTTAGTAGGTGACATCAGACAATTAGATATTACAATCAAGAATAATGCATATCATTATTGAAAACTATACTTTTTATAGAAACTTGAATACAGTGTTATATATATTTTCTCAAAAATATGTATTGAGACCTATGAAAACTTTACATTCTTTTGTATAAATTGCATTTCATAAGTTAAGAAAAGTAGATGCTTATTTTTAAAATATTTTACATATGTATAATAATACTTTTGTAACACAGCTGTATCCAGTATTAAAAATATGTAATTGTCTTAACCTAGAAATGAAAAAACACATTATATACTGTTTTTTCACATTAGTAGTTGAAACCAGGAAATTAAATATTACAATAAAATTGAATGTGTTTCACTGTTAAAAACTATTTTATAAAAACAAATATATTTTAGGTAAATTATTTTTTGAAATAATTACTGGAATCTATGGAAATGTTGCATTATTTCAAATGAATTGCATAGGATTAGTTTATTTGGAATATTTAATGTGCTAATGTTTTAAAATATTTAAAATCTATATAACAAAAATTATTTTGTAACACAACATTATCTATCAACCAAAATATATATAAAAAAAATAGAAATTATTCTTTAAAAAATAAAAAATAAAATAAAAATAATAATAATTAGTAACTGATAAACACATAGGAGCGCAGCAACTTTATAATGTAATGGAATATGACTTGGTAATGTAACTTTGCATCCATCCTTTTTTTAGTATTTCTTGGTATCACTCTGTTCATTGCTGGCAAAGTTTATATAATAAGATCATAACTCACAGCTGGGAGCATTTTATTCAATAGTTCAAAGCTTGACATGAATGCCAAGTGAGCAGATGCCTGTGAAGAAGTTAGCATAGGGTAATTCCACTGAGAAATAAAATTATTCAGTATACTTCTTCAAGATGAACTTTAAAGAACTTAAAGTATTGTTTTTGTGAATGCTTCACTCACAGGGACATGTACAAAAAGTACCTTCTTTGTATAACATGCATTAATAAAGTAATGTTTGTGCTTGGATTTTAGAACAAACTTTATAAAAATGTGACAAAACAACTGGGGCAGCTTAAAGGGACATTAAACATGTTGAGATTTGTGCATATCCTAAAAGGGCTAATTAATTAAAAATATGTTGCATAAAAAAATGTTTAAAAATGAGATAGCTAAGCGGCCTGGAGCAGCCAACTCCACCCCCCTTATCAGTGTTTAGACACAGGTATTGTATTTCAACTGAGTTCACAGTTTCTAGACATGCTCCAGCAGATAATCCCTATGCAGTTTTGCATTCTACCAAAACAACAATAGATATAGATACAGCCATAGAAGGAAATGTGTGGGGGGAGATAGAGCTTTACAATTCAGAAACTAAAAAGAAAGGGTTAATGGCGAGGCACTGCAGTATACATTTGCAGGTGAAGTAATTACATATTATATTTTGTCTCTATCCCAACTTTTTTTATGTCCTTTTAAAGAAGAGATAGCTTATATTCAAATGAGCATTCTGTGTTAAACTCTAATTTTCAAATGTGTATAACTTGGTAATGGATGCACTTTAGATGTGATTGTAAGTTACTACAAACTATAAAAAAATAAAGAAACATTAGACAGAGATTTTAATATCAATTTTTAAAGGGACACTCAAGTCAAAATTAAACTTTCATGATTCAGATTGAACATGCAATTTTAAACAACTTTCCAATTTACTTCCATTAACAAAATGTGCCAGCTCCTACTGAGCATGTGCAAGACTTCACACAATATATATATATATATATGCACTTGTGATTTGCTGATGGCTGTCACATGATACGGGGGGGAGCGGAAAGAGACATAACTTTGAAATTTGTCAGAAAAAAATCTACTACTCATTTGAAGTTCAAACCAAGTGCTATTGCATTGTCTTTTTAGCATTCATTTGTTCATTATACAAATCTACTGTATTTACTGGTCCTTTAATTAGGTGTAGTAAAACAACTTTGCAATATACTTTAATATTTAGTTTGTCCCCTTTTCTTCTCTTTAACTCTGAAAATTGTTGGTTTTCTCATTTTCACTGAGTTTCTATAAAGTAGCAGCTATATTAAAACTAGGTTTACCCCTTTATCTATTTTTTTGCTGAGGACAATTGAGGAAGATGAAAAACACGCAATAAAAAACGAGTTTGCAAAAAGGTTAGACAATTCTACATTACATGCAACCTTGTTTGTACACCATCATCTATTGCATTATTTATTTACATGTTTTCTAATTGTCTTTAGCAGTTAAATAGAGGGAGAAAATCTAGGTTCAAATATGGTGGTGCCCATTACTTTATAAAAACTAAAGTACTTGATAGAAACTACACCTTTGCAATATGTCCTCAATCTGTAAACCAATAAACCTGCATCTGATAGTTAAGAAGCAGTGGTAACCTGGCCACTATTTTCTAAGCTATTCTGACTGGGGTGATTGACAGTCCCTGCCTGTGTGATTGGCAGATACCAGAAGCTGAACAAGTGAATCTTGAAAGAAGAAGAGAGTTCCCAGAGTGTTCCTTCCTTGGTTTTAGAGGCCATTTCTGACTGAGAAGTAATTCAGTTATTCCGAATAGATTGTGAGTCTATTCTGGCCCTGAACAATGATATCTCTGTTGCTCTGGAGCCAATTTCATCATGGTTATGGGCCATCCCTGGATTCTGGAGCTTTTTTGCAGCACACATTTTCTTGCCTACAGGGTCCTTCCAGGCTGTATCAAGCATTATAATTGATATAAGCCAATACACTTTTTCTAGACATCTATCTTAAGTGTTGGATGCATTAATGGTTGTGTTTCCCTGTGATGTCTGCATTCGATCAACTACAGAAGAGTGGGGATCTGTGACACCTTACAGGTCATGTGGGGCAAGTTTGCTTTAGAAATAGGAAGACATAATAGTACATTTGAATCTTCTCGTAGAGTGGTGCTTCAAAGTAATCAGCCTTACACCGTTGTTCACAATGGATTTGGCACATCTTTTAAGTGGAGTTTTTTCAGTACATTCCTGTTGCAGACTTAATCAAGCTAGCTAGAGCTATGGCAAGATAATTCAATTGTCAACGTGAACATAATGACACCTTAGTACATGGGGCCTATTGTACACAGTATGTGAATACTGGCAAAGGGCCTATACAATTTTATCCAGGTTTAGGTTGCAGAGCACTTCCTGTGGTTAAATGTATAGGTTCAAAACACAAGTATTTACTTATGTTAGAGCTCATACAAAATTGATCAAAACCTATACATATTTTGCTCATGTAGAGTAGCTATTTAGGTATGTGGCTTATATATAGGAAATTGTAGGTTAAATAAAAAAAATTTTATATTCTCTTTACAGTGATCTAACCACACTCCTAAGCTTGTACACAATATTGGTAAAACTCTGCATTTGGTTGGGACATACCACTATCCACCAAGAAGCAACCATTTCTTTAATATTATAGCTTTTAATATGTATGTAGGCATTTAGCGGCCTTTGTACCCACCTTCTAGCATAAAAGTTATAGGTATGCCCTGAGACGTGCTTTAGTATACATGACTGGTATAGTTTGTGTAATGTCTAGTAAAAATAAAAATCTGGACCTTCAGTTAATAACCAGTTGTAATAACTGTTAGCATTCACATGATATTTCATGTTTTTTAACTATACCACAGCATTTTTAATTGCCCTAATAAAAGGGAGATAGCTCTGCAATTAATAGTTTATGGAATAGCACCTTAAAAATAATCAATGTTTGAAGCCTAAAGTTATGTTCTTTTAAATATGTATTCCCTTCTGAAGTCAAATTGTTAATCTTTTTGCCATCACCAGTAACTATGATTATTATACTCAAAATTAACCTTTCTTAGAGATTTAGATTATTTATTATTATGTTATTGGTCCCTTCATGATCAAAAGTACTTTGCCTATTCATTCATTTCCGTGCATTTAGTGGGCTGTAGAACATTCTGGCTTTTGGATAGCAGGTGTCATTACTTAGGAATAAAATACAAAGGGGAAGTAATTAACCTTGCTTCATAAAAGTAGACAATAATCTGCAAATAACTTAACTGTTTTAAGGAATGTTCAACCAAAGTGCATTATTAAGCAGAAAGAAGTGTCTAAATGTTGAATGACCAGTGCAAGTACCTAAAATTGGTAGCAAATATTTTTTTCCCATTTATTGTATGTATTTGAGTATAATTTTATTACAGTTTATTTAGTTTGTATTCATTTGTTAGGAATAGAAGTTAACAAGCTAGTGTTCACATATAAATAGTAACAGCCCAGTTATCGGTTATAGCAGGTAACATCTATAGTAGATAACTGTTAAAGCAATGACAGCCTGGACATAATAAGGCAAGACTGTTTCTCATTTAGTCCTCCAAGGAGACACATTGCAATGCAGGCATGCATGTAAAATGGTGCCCAGCACATAGGGTTGCCACCTCAGCCATGTTTTCCTGGACACTTATGAGTTACACATGCTTCAGGGTGTGCACAGAGGAACATGTATTGTGCTGTACATCCATGCCCTGCCTAGCCTGCAGCATGGATAATTCATAAGTGTCTAGGAAATCCTATCAGCACATAATGCAAAGCAAAAGTCATGTAAACATCTCTTAAAGACCACATGCTCTGAGGAAGTGACACAGGGTCCGTGTGACAAACAAGTGTTGTGTCATTTTCCTTTAATAAAAATAAATCTTAAACATATTTATCTGTAATAGCAGTCCAATGTTACACCTCCATTTCTGAAATAAAGTTTTATCTTTATTGATTTTAACAAAGCTTTTAACAGTGTTGTATTGTAATATATTTAAAATCAATAATATAAATAATGTGAAATTTAGAGTAAATAACTGCCATCTTACTAGGTTTAGTAGATATAAAGTTGATCATACATTTTGAAGTCAGCAAATGCATATTTTCTCCAAACTTCTCAGCACTTAAAAAGTAAACATTTTTTGGCAATGAGCATATAATAGTAATTGAAAGTGCATTTTAACCCTTTCAGTGATGAACCATTTATCTCTCCAAGATGGAGTTTTATTTAAAAAAAAAAAAAAGATTTTGTAACAGTGACTGTGCAACATGCTAATAGTGATTGTATTATCAGTGTAGGAGTACTTATATATCTGTCCCTTACTTGCCACAGCAAATTGATAAGATAGACATATTTATGAGACTTTTCAAGGGATGTGGTATTTAGAGGACAGTTTTATAATCCTTTCTAGTCCTGTGCCTATCGGAATCATGTAATGGAGAGGTTATTGGCCATACAAATGTAGTGTATTCTGTATGTTACCTTTTCTATATATAGGACATTGCATTAGATATTAGGGTATGTCATACCTTTGCAACAAGCAAGACTTTTATCTGCAAAAATATCCTTTGTGCTCTGTTTTTGGAATCAGAAAGTTAAACAATAGTACTGTTTTATTCTCAATATTCTCATTGATTCCATACTATCTAGACGTGTATTTTAATAAATTCGTTTAAAACGCATGTACCAGGAAAAGTTAGCCAAATGCCCACTATTAAAAAGCCTACAATATTTTTCACATATTGATATTGGGCCAGATTACGAGTGGCGCTATCATTTACGTGAGCGATATAGGATTCTCGCATTTGTTTGTGTGCAAGTTAAATTGAGCACGTATTACAAGTTGAAAGTAAATGTGAACTAGTGAGCGCAATCGCAATTTACACTAGAACGATAACCATGATCTCAGAGCTCTGGTTAAATGTTTTATGAAACTAAAATGTGCCACAAAACACATCAAAAAACATTACACAATACGGTTACACTCAAATTAACATAATCTAATAAAAATTATAAAAAAAAAATTGCACAAAAAAAGTTATAAAAGATATGAGATCTCACCTGTTAGAAAAAAAAGGCAGACAAATATAGCTAAATAGCGCTCCACTATGGGCCAGATTATATAAGTGGAGCACAAATGTTTATGTGCAAGCTATATCATGTTTTTGCTATTGTTAGCGTGCAGGTTAAATTGTGCTAGTACTACAAGTTGAAAGTAAACACGATTGCTTAAACGCAATTCAAGTTAACGCTTATTGAGTTAGCGTGTCCTCAGATTTAAAAATAATATTGCAAACAAAAGTTATAAGGGCTCAAAGATATGAGGTCTCAAGTGTTAGAAAAAAAGCAGGCAAAGGGCTTTAACATTGAGATATATACATATACATCTCTAATGATGTGTGTGTGTATATATATATATATATATATATGTATGCATTTATGAGTTTATATATGTATTTACAGCCATATATATATATATATATTTCCACTGTGTATCTGCACTCACAATTCAAAGATAGTCAGCGACCAGGGTGCTCAGTCAAAATTTCAATAAGTATCAACAAGTAGGGACTGCACTCACTGGATTCAGTTCAAATAATACCTTATTTATTCAATGGTGACATTTCGGGGTACGCAAACCCCTTCCTCAGACCAAACACAGTGCACAAGTTACCTGGCAACCATGTTACACATACAATTTAAGGCATTCAAATAACAGTGGTGTGATTATTACTTCCTAACTGTTAATAAGACAAAAAGAAACACTAGTGTGTAAACACTTATGTGTATAAAAACTGTGAAGATATCATGCTTAATATATACCTTTAAAATTCAGTATATCAAATCATATACAATATAGGTAAAATCTTTTTAGTAAATATATAAACCCCTCTGCAACAACATAGCTTATATGTTCAAGTTTACACACTAATAAGTGTATTATTCGGCACCAGATAATGTTAGGCTATTTAGACACATAGTTACAGTTTGCGTGGCTAAATGCAATTATTGCAAAGATGAGCTTCATATTTAGTGCTAGAGAGAATAAATGTTATCATTTAATATAGACATTTAACCTTTGCTCAGTGAGTTAGAGATTAGTGGAATGATCATATCGGATTAGGTATAATATTAGTTACTCACTGTATATTATGAATTGCTGCTAATCGTTCACCAGCTGCTGCGCTGTTCAAAGAGTCTATAGTGTGTCAGTTGGGCGCAAGTTACAGACTCAGCCAATCAACAGCTTGTTTAGTCAGCCGCATGGCTCATTAGCATACCTTGACGTCACCGGGCTTTGCAACTAGACTCTGTAGTAGCGTGGCTAATTTGCATATTGAGATCGTACCTGTCAGAGCGTGATTTTCAATACTGTTTATGCTCAGTGTTTATGTGCTTTGTAGTGCTAACGTGGTGTCCTAATGTTGCAAGCGTAGTTCATAAGTTATATGTTGGAGCCCAACATTTACCTTGTATGCCGTATGTGTGATTATAGCGGGACCGATTAGGGACACAAAAATGTCAAACAGCCCCTGTTAGATCAATGTCTATCTTAGTTGGTTAGTCACCTTTGTGAGTGTAATAATGCTAATATAGGACTCCTGTGTGTTTAGGTTTGATATCATATGGGACTGCAGGGAATGTTCCATCACTAACACTGTGTTCCATGTTTGTTGTATATAGGCAATATTATTATAAAAAGGTCTATCAGTGCTACCAGATGATACATGTTATAAGGGGTATATAATATCACTGATCCCTGTTTAGTGTCTATTCATCATGATATTCTGGATCAATAAGTTAAGTGCCTAACCAAGATATGCCATCATAGTTATAATTGCACCTCATATATTAGTCATCATATGTTAATATAACCCATACTGTGTTCTGAGTTAGAGGTAAAGTAAGTTATATGCCATGTGCCTCCCCAAACTAGGGGTATATTTAGTTATAGACCTCATAGATAATCATTGGTCTGTCCCATCACAAGTGGCAATCATTATAAACATAGTACTTTTAACAACTATATGCAGTCCATCATTAGTATGACCTTATAAAATAGCATAAACGACTGTTAGTCAATATAAATAGCCAGAATTACGTATGAACATCAATATCAGGTATATTGTTCCTGGAAGTTGAATTAGTGTTGAACCAGTATTTAGACCAGGCGGCACACATCAATAGTATGGATAAAAGTATAGTCCAATATGAGATCAGTCCCCATGGTTCACCCCACTCCATATGTGCACATGTTCAATTCAATCTGTAGTTCAAAGACCGTCACTAGTGTAATGATGGTTATTGTTATGAATGGGATTTATTGGGTCAGACCTAGCGTATACCCCACTATGGCATGGCTGTGTACTCTGATCTAAACTACCAACCCAATAAACATAACAGTACTTACCCATGTTCCATGGGTTAAAGGTAGCAGTGCCAGTCATTTGACATATTCAGGCCTTCTGGATGTAGGGTTCCCAATCGGTATATCCATCGTGTTTCAAGTTGTAGCAATCTGTTATCCCGATCGCCTCCACGCTTCAGGGGGGGGACATGATCTATTAGAATGAATCTTAAGTCTGTTACTTTGTGATTTGCCTCCAAAAAGTGCCTTGCTACTGGTTGTTCAGCAGTGCCTTTGTCCAGTGCACTTCTTATAGCCGATCTGTGGTTAGCCATACGTAGTCGGGCATTATCAATTGTTTTACCTACATAGAATTGTCCGCAGCAGCAGCTCAAAAGGTAAATAACATGGCTAGTGGTGCAGGTAATAAAATACTGAATGGTGTATTTTCTGTTGGTGTGTGGGTGGCAAAATATTTTGCATGGTATCATCCCACTGCATGTGGTGCAGCCCGTGCACCTAAAGCAGCCAGTTCTTTTTGTCTTCAGCCATTGTTGTTGATAACAATGTTGTGGATCAGTCAGCATCAAATGGTCTCTCAGGCTCCGTCCACGCTTATACCCCATGATAGGGGGATCCATTACATAAAATGGAAGTGATTTGTCAGATTCCAGAATTTCCCATCTTTCTCTGATGTTGTTGGCTAGTTTATTCTTTCCCTTATTGTAAGTAGTGGTAAAGATCATTTGTTTCTTCTTTTCATCCCTTGGTTTATTTAGAGTCTCGCCAGTTTTAATCTCATCAATAACTTCCTTGATCAGGCTATTTTTGTAGCCTCGTTGTAGAAACTTGTTTGCCATCAGTTCCAATTGCTGTTCTCTATTTGTTGATTCAGTGTTGTTTCTGACAACCCTCATCATTTGTGATTTAATGATGGCCTTGCGGGTATGGGGTGGATGATTACTTGTTGCTTCCAGAAGTGAGTTCCTATCAGTTGTTTTTGAATATAGTGTAGTGTATAACTTATCTTGGTTTTTGTAGATCCTCAAATCTAGGAAGTCAATCTGTTGGTAATCATATTTAACTTCGAATCTTATCGGGGAGTCTTTGCTGTTTAGCTCATTCACCCAATTTGTCAAGGCTTCTTCTTCACCCCGCCAGATCAGGAATATGTCATCTATGTACCTCTTGTAGCATATGATGTCATTGTGGCTGTATACCCCCATTGTCTCCTTTTCGTATTGCTCCATAAAGAGGTTAGCATATGAAGGGGCCACATTCGAACCCATGGCAGTCCCCATGAGTTATTGATAGAAGTATTTCTCGAATCTAAAATAGTTGAGTTTTAGGCATTTCTCTAGAAGGCTGAGTATAAAGTTTATTGGTGGTCCAATGTATGGGTGATGGTTCAATGTACTTTCTATCGCCTTAATCCCCTCACTGTGTGGGATGACTGTATAGAGGCTCCTTACATCCATAGTCACCAATATATTATTGCTGTTGATGTCCTCCAAAGTATTTAATAGTGTGATCAAATCACTGGAGTCTCTGATATAGGAGTCCATGCCTTTCACAAATGGTTGTAAGATAGAGTCAGTAAATTGGGCTAAGGGCTGGAGTAAGGAACCTCTCGCTGATACTATTGGCCTCCCAGGCGGATTCTGCTGATTTTTATGTATTTTGGGTAACGTGTAGATCTCAATATGCAAATTAGCCACGCTACTACAGAGTCTAGTTGCAAAGCCCGGTGACGTCACGGTATGCTAATGAGCCATGCGGCTGACTAAACAAGCCGTTGATTGGCTGAGTCTGTAACTTGCGCCCAACTGACACACTATAGACTCTTTGAACAGCGCAGCAGCTGGTGAACGATTAGCAGCAATTCATAATATACAGTGAGTAACTAATATTATACCTAATCCGATATGATCATTCCACTAATCTCTAACTCACTGAGCAAAGGTTAAATGTCTATATTAAATGATAACATTTATTCTCTCTAGCACTAAATATGAAGCTCATCTTTATAATAATTGCATTTAGCCACACAAACTGTAACTATGTGTCTAAATAGCCTAACATTATCTGGTGCCGAATAATACACTGATTAGTGTTTAAACTTGAACATATAAGCTATGTTGTTGCAGAGGGGTTTATATATTTACTAAAAAGATTTTACCTATATTGTATATGATTTGATATACTGAATTTTAAAGGTATATATTAAGCATGATGTCTTCACAGTTTTTATACACATAAGTGTTTACAAACTGGTGTTTCTTTTTGTCTTATTAACAGTTAGGAAGTAATAATCACACCACTGTTATTTGAATGCCTTAAATTGTATGTGTAACATGGTTGCCAGGTAACTACCTGGTCTCCATCGATACGATTTTGGCGCAATTTCTTGGAATGTAAGATGGGAGGGGTTTATTTGGGTTTAAAGTCACTTTGTTTCTTGTGCACTGTGTTTGGTCTGAGGAAGGGGTTTGCATACCCCGAAACGTCACCATTGAATAAATAAGGTATTATTTGAACTGAATCCAGTGAGTGCAGTCCCTACTTGTTGATATATATATATATATATATATATATATATATACACACATATAAACGCATACATATAAATGTATACATATGTAAGCATGCAAAATAGAAAATGTCAGGGAATCCTCAGGCTTTCTTTTAGAGAGTTAAAAGTTAATCATATACTGCACTATTGCAGCGTAAAACAGTACATCACCATCATTGTTGTATATATCCAACGCATTTCCTGCCCATTACGGTACTTCATCAGGGAGTATACAAATATATATATATATATATATATGTATATATATATATATATGTGCATTGGAGCCCTTTGCCGTTAAGTAAATTACATCCTAAAATATTTTTTTTAGCATTATTCATTTTTAATAAAGTTTTTTTTAGATATACTGTAAATATTTAACATTCCAATGTTCTGCCCATAGCATAATATGTTCTATGTATTTTTAAATAAATATTTCTATATATAAATGTATATATCTATACATATGTGTGTATATATATAAATATAAAACCATCTATATACAGTATATATACTGTAGGTATAGATATGCATTGTACCAAAATACAATCATATATATATAGAAATATGTATTTTTAAATAAATATAACATACTAGTCCTAAAGCCCGAGCTCTCTCTATCCCACTTTTTTTGCTCTCTCTATTCCTCTTTTTTGCTCTCTCTCTATCCCCCCTCTTTTGCTCTCTCTCTCACTCTCTTTTGCTCTCACTTTCCCCCCTCTTTTGCTCTCTCTCCCCCTCTCTCTTGCTGTCTCTCTCTCCCTTTCTTTTGCTCTCTCCCTCTCTTTTGCTCTCTCTCTCCCTCTCTTTTGCTCTCTATCCCCCCTCTTTTGCTTTCTCTATCCCCCCTCTTTTGCTCTCTCTCCTCCTCCCTTTTGATCTCTCTTTATCCCCCTTCTTTTGCTCTCTCTCTCCCCCCTCTCTTTTGCTCTCTCTATCCCCCCTCACTTTTGCTCTCTCCCCCTCTCTTTTGCTCTTTCTCTCCCCCTCTCTTGTGCTCTCTCTCCCCCTCTCTTATGCTCTCTTTCTCCCCTCTCTTATGCTCTCTCTCTCTTCCCTCTTTTGCGCTCTCCCCCTCTCTTTTGCTCGCGCTCTCTTTCTCCACTTTCTCCCCCCTCTGTTTTGCTGTCTCTCTCCCTCTCTTTTGCTGTCTCTATCTCCCCTAATTTGATCTCTCTCTCCCCTTTCTTTTGCTCTCCCCCCTCTCTTTTGCTCTCTCTATCTCTATCTCCCCTCTTCTGATCTCTCTCTCCCCTTTCTTTTTCTCTCCCTCCCCCTCTCTTTTGCTGTCTCTCTCCCTCTCTTTGCACTCTCTATCTCCCCTCTTTTGATCTCTCTCCCCTTTCTTTTGTTCTACTTCCCCCTCTCTTTTGCTCTCTCTATCTCTCCTCTTTTTTTTTTGTTTAATATATTTTTATTGAGGTTATATAAAATATCAGTCAAAGCAAGGTTACAGCACAGTCATAATACAGTATTTTGAGCTTAGATAATACTGCAATGAACATAGTTATACAATGTACCTCTTGTAGATTATAACATAGAAATAAAACATGACTCTGAAACAAAAATACCGCAACCTGTAAATTATTCACCTATAAATTTAGTTTGAAACCTCTATCAATTTTTTCTTTTTATATATGGCTATTCCCCTCACCAAATAACGACCACTCTTGGGCCAGAGATACCGATAATGCCACTAGTTGGGGGTAGTAATTTCAAAATAGAGAAGATAATAAGGAAGATTGAAATATATAGTATGTCACATTATCATTCTGATCTCAAGACAGATCATGAAAAAATATTTATATTGGGAATAATGGTGTGGTTAGTCATGGTCTAAATATTCGAGACCTGTTGAGCACTCAAGTGTATTATTGTTGGAAAAAATACTTTAATAAATAAGAGTATCTTCACTGTTTTTTGCATATTGAAGCCTGTCACCTCACCATTAGAACAGGGTAGTAAGGAACATTGAGAAGTACAGACATACATGGAAAACTAAAATAAGGGTTCTATAGGATATATTTTCCATCGCTTACGTAGTAAGCTCATTGGTGTAGAACAAAAGGGGAGGAGGGGAAGGGAAAGGAAGGAAATGATGGTATAGTCTGGTGATATATGTATCTCTAAATTATCACTCAGATTTAGGGAAAGGGAGGGGGGGTGAGAGGGGGGGCGGTGTCAAGAGACAACCTTTTGAGGTTGGTTAGTTAAAGAATATATATGTCATTGCAAGGAGAAATAAAAGCTAGGCATGGAGTTTAAACCACATAAAATACTCAGTGAAACAAATTGTCTCTTCAGGACCTTATAAGCACTAGACTCTGGAATTGTTGTCACCTCTGGACAGGACGGAAAAGGGGTGTTGGATATGACCCACTCTGCCAAGCAGAGTGGGAAAGGGTGAGGGGAGATACACTTCCCTATTCTTTTAGTATAATTGTTCCTAGTGTACTAAAGAAATATAAACGTTTAATGTATTGCCTATTCCAAACAAGTTATGTGACCAAATGTATATATGACATAAATTAAAACACCTATATAAGGAGCTGGTATGTTACGTGAGATGTTGCTGCCAAGCTATCTCCCCTCTTTTGATCTCTCTCATCCCTTTCTTTTGCTCTCCCTCCCCCTCTCTTTTGCTGTCTCTCTCCCTCTCTTTTGCTCTCTCTATCTCCCCTCTTGATCTCTCTCTCCCCTTTCTTTTGCTCTCCCTACACCCTCTCTTTTGCTGTCTCTCTCCCTATCGTTTGCTCTCTATATCCCCCCTCTTTTGAGCTATTTTGAGCTCTCTGCATCGCCTTGCAAGCCCCCCCAGCCCCATCCATGTCACATCCGGTCTCGTCCATGCCCCACCCAGTCACGCCTACGTCATGCCCGGCGGCCCGTCACGCTACTCACTCTGAGTCTGCAGTGTAGAAGGCCAGGTGTGTTTGTCATCTTGTGCAGTCTCTACTGTGCATGACAGCTTCGGACAAACACACTTGGCCTTTTATAGTAAAGGATTCTTCTATGTGAAGAACATTTATAAGTGAAATATTCATATTGTCATGTTAGATTAGCGCCCTTGATCGCACGCATGATATTCTAATTGAAATTGATGCCTAGATTGAAATACTGTTGTGATACAAATTATTTTACCAGGTTTTTCAGTGCAAAATATAAGAAAAGCTCTATTTACTGATAGGAATATACCCAAGTGTAAGTACTGAAACAGTACCTTTTAGTTTTAAAAGGTAATTCTTGCTGCAAGAAAATACAAGCTGTAAAGTAAGTGAACAATACATTTGGTATAGATAAGACTATTTATAGAATTATTTAGGTGTACCATTCAGAAGGCTTTCAGCCTTCTGGTCTATTTAGCCATACAATCTATTTTTCAATGTAAATCTGTGTTCCTATTTTTTTATTTAGATTTGCCACAAATGGCTCATGAAATGGGTATATTTTATTTTAAGGTTATACTGGAAATGTACCTACTATAGATTAAATATTATACATATACTTGAAATTGACCACACTAATGGTGATTTATGTTTTTTATATGGCATTAAATGTATTAGATGATAGTGATTTTTTTTATTATTTAAGCCTTGAGTTAATATACCTAGTATCACACATAAATAATTAATTATAATGCCAACAACATACACATTTTGTGATTTGAATACTGTGATAAAAGTTAACGAAAATCTTGTAGAAGTACACAAATACTAGATAAATAAGTCATATTCATAGTGAAACTAAACTATTGGGATGGCTTTGATTTTTCTCCAAGGATATCATCTTTAAATTCTATTTTCAGCAATCGTGTCACTGGGATTCTGTATTGTTTGGTTTACAGGATATATATGTTTCTTTTATAATATGCATATCCATTAAGTAGCTTAGAATAGGAGGCATTAGCTACTTAGACACCCATATTTACAGCTTAGAATTGAAACAAAAGACTCAGCATTGTGAGAAGGAAACAAAAACTGTCAGGACTGTGCTAGAAAATGAATACTCAAGGTTGTGTCAAAGTGGATTCTGTTTTACTTTTCTATTTCACACTATAAAACAATGTCAGAATCTTTATGAAGCTTCTACATTTGTTAAAGAAAAACGGAGCAATTTGATGCTAAATTTTAAATATTATGGAAATAAAATGCATAACAATGATAAATAAAGGAGAGCTTTAACACCTTAGCTAAAATCCTTGTCATGAAAGAAAATTGATATGTTGTAAAAAATAAAAATAAGTTCTGAATAAAAATATAGAAAATATTTTGCTTACACAATATATTAATAATTCAAACTAAGTGACTTACAAGAAGGAAATGTACTCTTGTTTATTACAATAATTTAGGGTGAATGCATTTGTCAAGAAAAGGTTTTGCTTAATGTTTTTTATATAATTAAATCAGGGAGTTTATTCATCTAAATCTGATGTGTTAGACATTAATTTGATAAATATATGCTACTGCCTAGATTTATCAGATTACATAATGTGATCTCACACAAAGAAGAATGGAATCATTTTTTAACGAACTCTTTCGCTAAAATACTTAAAGGTACAGTCTACCTGTTTTTTTTGTTTTGTTATTGTTTAAAACAATAGATAACATATTTACTACCTATTCCCAAGCTTTTCATAGCCAACATTGCTTTGCTAATATACTTTTTAAAACATAAATTCAAACTCTTCCAAAAAAAGAGAAGAGAAGAAAAATAGAGGGTGCTGATTATAAATACTGTGAATAAATGATCAAATAATATGAATAATATTTATATATAAATATTGAAAATAGTAATATAATGTGAGAATATAAAATAACAATATATCTCATATATGTGCAAATAATGTGCAAAATTATACACACATATGTAAGTGAAAATATCACCAATGAACAGTGAATAGAATAATAATCAAAAAGTCCATAAGACAGTTCCTATTCTGGTGGATTGGACTCGCTTGGAAAGATCCTATGGGGAAAACAAAGAAGAGGGCCTCATGGTGTAGAAATCAAAGATACTGTATGCAGAAAATCTGAAGATAGTGTAAATACTCACAAAAGTATTGCACTATTTGTGAGTGCAAATAAAGCAAGCAGGACCTCTCCGTCTCCAGCTGACTGTACAAAAAAAGAAAACTCTTCCAAGGTTGTGAACACAAAAGGATTGATAGATGATGGGGATCTTTGTAAATAAAAAAACAAAGAAACCGCCCAATGGTGCAGATAAACTTCTTAATACCAAAAGAATGTAAAATATAATGCGTGAGGAAACAGCTTGAAGCTGAGAAACGGATTGCATATTTTAATCTGTTTTTATTGTTATACTTTGTATTTTATTATTAAATTAATTCTTGTAGTATTTGCCTTGTACTATTTTGGTTTCTACATTGCTATTGGAAACATTGGAACCTAGGAACCACAGCATACCATCCTGGGAGACCTTTACAGCACTGCCTGGCAGTGCTTTCTCACATGTGAGTACCACAATTATACTTTACATTCTTTTGGTATTAAGAAGTTTATCTGCACCATTGGACGGTTTCTTTGTTTTTTATTTACAAAGATCCCCATCATCTATAAATACTTTGCACAGTCCGCTGGAGACTGAGCGGTCCAGCTTGCTTTATTTGCACTCACAAATAGTGCAATACTTTTGTGAGTATTTACTTTGTAATCAGATTTTCTGCATATCTTTGATTTACACCAAGAGGTGCTCTTCTTTGTTTTCCCCATAATATACTTTATAACCTCTAAAATTCCTTGCTTATCTCTGTGCTTTTTTTTTTTTACAATCTTGCACCACAGATTAAGAGTGCTAGTTCATATGTGCCATATAGATAACATTGTGCTTATACCTGAGGTGAATAATAATGAATTCACAAGAACCAGCACTTATTGGCTATAATTAAAAAAAAAAAAAAAGCTAAAAATGCATTGAGATAAGGGGCAGTCTGCAGGGGTTTAGATACAGGTAATCATAGAATAAAAAATATATTAATGGATCACTAAAGTCAAAATTAAAATATGTTGATTAAGATAGAGCATTTGTTTTTAACAGACTTTCCAAATGACTTCTATTATTAAATTTCTATATGCACAATTTATTAGGCACCAGTTCCTACTGAGCATTGGCAAGAGTTCACAGTGTATACGAATATGAGTCTGTGATTGGCTGATGTCTGTAACATGATACAGGGAGCTGGCAAATTGAAGTAATTTTTTTAAATCTGTTAGAAAAAAATCTTCTACTTCTTGATTATGCAGTTCTACAATATTTAATCCTTTAATATGTGTTTGTTATGCAAAAACTGGGAAATGGGAAATGGGTAATAAGGGGTTATCCGTATTTTTAAACAATAACAATTTTTAAGTAGACTGTCCCTTTAGAGGGACATGAAAGTAAATTTCCAATAACCAGCAGATTATTTCAAATTCACAAAATGCTTTTGACAAAGGCTAGCAAAGCTTTTATTATTATCTCATGCAGATGACCAACCAAGGATACCGAGATACTGTATGTACAATTAATTAGAGTCTACATTTTAGATATGTATTTGCATCTGTTCACCATTTCACATGAAAACATTTTTTAATTCCCCTTAAAAAGTTCAACAAGCAGGGTTCATTAAAGTATTCAGTCTTTAAGGGGCAACAAATTATTTTTTTTTTCAATACAGTATATGGATCAGAAAGTAAGAACTGCATTGAAAAATGTTTTAATACAAAAAAACTTGTTTTAAAGGATTTAAAATTGTATTTTTTATTTTGTTGTAGTGCAGGGATTCATCCCATAAAAGTAAGGCTGTTTATCTTACCTACTTTGCTGTGGATAATTACGGACAGATAGTTATGAGCTCCTGAAAACATCAAGATAAGTAATGTGCAGTATGTAGGAGGGAAAGGGATCTGAATTCTATAAAATTCATCCTAGCTTCTTTTGGATAACAGGAAACAAATGTAATTATAGGAAAAGCAGGCAAAATAAATTATATAAAATAATTGCATTTTTTTTAAAAATGTGCCAAGTAAATATCCAATTGGAAGCTAACATTTGAATTTAAAGGGACAATAAACATCTTATAATTGCCAGACATTTATTTTGTGTTGCTATAGAATAACATATCATCAGAAAAGTTTGAATGTTTGTAAAACAAATGAGTGTCCTTTTTAATGCATTCACTTTTCAATTGCTAAACTCCACTCCACACCATTTCCATTATTTGGAGGAGCCAGTCTGGGCTTAAGTCTATGACAAGTCTAGTCATAGTCATGCCTAGTATAAAGTAAATTGTTATGCAATTGTTATCTGACAAAGCCAGTTATGGATAGATATATAGCAATGGTTACATAAAAAGGGTGCAAAATAAATAATGAATATATATGGCCAATTTTCTTCATTCTTCAAAACTAAACATTTTATGTAAAAATATCAAGGTTTAATGTCCCTTTAATGTCTTTTTAAGATCAATATATACATTTTTGAAGTCTTCAAATTTTCTACTCAACAATAAAAAATATCCCTGCAATAAAACATGTAACATATGGCTAGATTACAAGTTTCGCGCTATGCCTGGTGCGTAAATAACGCAATAAAATGAGCGGTACTGCACTTTCCATAGTGCTGCCATTAGGAGTTACTGAAAAACCTCCTTATGCTGTGCGTTATGGGGCTTTAAGCTCCATACTGCACAAAAGCCAAGGGCTGAGTTTACGTGCTCATGCACACTTTCCCCCATAGACATCAATGGGTAGAGAGAGTTAGAAAAAAACAAACACCTGCAATCGCGGAATGACCCCATTGATGTCTATGGGGGAAAGAAAGTTAAATTTAAACCTAACACCCTAACATAAACCCCTAGTCTAAACACCCCTAATCCGCCACACCCCGATGCTAAATAAAGTGATTAACCCCTAATCTGCTGCTCCCCGACATCACCAACACTAAATAAACATATTAACCCCTAAACTGCTGGTACCCCACATCACAACTAATAAATAAACCTATTAACCCCTAAACAGCCAGCCCCCACATCGTAACTTATAAACTAAACCTATTAATCCCTAAACCGCCAGGCCCCCACATCGCAAAACACCAAATGAAACTATTAACCTCTAAACCTAACACCCCCTAAATTAAAAGTTAACAATTTAACTATCTTTAATTAAATAAAATATTTACTGTGAAATAAAAAAAAATTAACATTAAACTATAAATTAACCTAACATTACTATTTTAATAAAATAAAAAAACTACCAATTAAAAAACCTAAATTACAAATTTAAATAAACCTAATATTACAAAAAAAAACATTACAAAAAATAATAAATACGAAAAATACGAAAAATAAAAAAAACTCTAAGATTACAAAAAATAATAAACTAAATTATCAAAATTAAAAACAATTACACCTAATCTAATAGCCCTATAAAATAAAAAGTCCCTCCAAAATAAAAACACCCACTAACCTAACAATAAACTACCAATAGCCCTTAATAGGGCTTTTTGTAGGGCATTGCCCTGTTAAACAGCTCTTTTACATTAAAATAGTACAAAGTCTACACTAAAAGTAAAAACCCCTCACCCAACCAACCCCCCAAAATAAAAAAAACCTAAATCTAAAAAAATCCTAAAATACCCATTGCCCCTAAAGGGGCATTTGTATGTGCATTTCCATTAAAAGGGCATTCAGCTCTTTAATTGTCCTTAAAAGAACATTCAGCTCTTTTAAAGTGCCCATCCCTAATCTGAAAAAAAACACACCCAATTTTTTTTAAAAACCCTAACACTAACCCCATAAAATCTACTCACGGTTCCTGAAGCCTGGACATCCATCTTCATCCACGTGGCAACATCTTCATCCATCGCAGGGCCATCTTCTTTCTTCATCCTGGTGTCGCGGAGCTGTGGAGGTGCAGAGCTGGGTTTTTTTTTAAAATTTCTTTGGGGGGGGGTTTAATTTAGGGATGGGCACTGTAAAAGAGCGGAATGCCTTTTTAAGGGCAGTTAAAGGACTGAATGCCCTTTTTAGGGCAATTCCAATACAAATGCCCCTTTAGGGGCAATGGGTAGCTTAGGTTTTATTTAGAAACCTAAACATAGAAACAGAATAGTTTAGACTTAGGTTTTTTATTTTGGGAGGTTGGTTGAGTGGGGGGTTTTACTGTAAAAGAGCTGTTTAACTTAGGGCAATGTCCTACAAGCCCTTTTAAGGGCTTTTGGTAGTTTATTGTGAGTTATTATAGGGCTATTAGATTAGTTGTAATTGTTTTTATTTTTGATAATTTCGTTTATTATTTTTTGTATTCTTAGAGTTTTTTTATTTTTCCTAATTTTAGTTTTTATTATTTTCTGTAATGTTAGATGTTTTAATTTTTTTTTGCTTAGTATTTTTTTTTTTAAATTTGTAAGTTAGTTTTTTTATTTTTTCATGGTGCTAGGTTTTTTAATCATGTAATTTAAGTTTTTTAACTAGTATTTTTATTTTTATTTTATTAGAATAGTTATGTTAGGTCAATTTATAGTTTAAACTTAGGTTTTTTTATTTCACAGGTAAGTTTTTATTTATTTTAAGATAGTTATATTGTAATGGTTAATTTAAAGTTAGGCGGTATTAGGTTTAGGGGTTAATAGTTTAATTTAGTGTTTTGCAATGTGCAGGGCGGCGGTTTAGGGGTTAATAGGGTTAGTTTATTTATTTACAATGTGAGGGCTGGCAGTTTAGGGGTTAATAGCTTTATTTAGTATTAACGATGTCGGGGAGTGGCGGATTAGAGGTTAATAGGTTTAGTTTATTAGTTACAATGTGGGGGGCTGGCAGTTTAGGGGTTAATAGGTTTATATAGTGTTGGCGATGTGGGGGGCCGGCTGGTTTATGGGTAAATAGGTTTATTTTATTGTCAGCAATGTGGGTGGGCAGCAGATTAGGGGTTAATAGGTTTAATATAGTGTTTGCGATGCAGGGTTACTAGGTAGTTTATGGGTGTTAGTGTACTTTGTAACATTTTATTTATGAGTTTTGTGAAACATTTTTATTTTGCAAAATCCATAACTACTGGTCTCAGATTGCGGAATGAATCATGCCGGTATAGGCTGTAACACAAGCATTTTAGCCAGACCGCACAACCTGTAATACAGCGCTATGGAAAATCCCGCACTCAAACATCATTTTTTTATTGTGGAATGGAGGGTTGCGTTAAGGCTAAAATGCTTGCGTTACAGCCTATACCGCCACGACTCATAATATGCGTTACCGGCCATTCCACACGCAATGGCCAATTTTTAGGGGTATAGCCGTACCAAAAAATTCGTAATCTAGGTGATAGTGTATTACAATGCACAGTAAACAGGGTACTCAGTGTTTTATTTGGTAGACAAATGTCACATTACAGAACAAATCTCTAGGTTTTATACATACATATATGAAAGATTATCAAAACATTTCATGGCATAAAAAAGTGTAGACTAGATGAATTAAGATAATCTTATATATATTTCTTAAATGGTTAGCCTATTTATAAAACATTTATTTTATATAATTCAGGTGAAATCTATGTCCAGCTTCTCTTTTGATTTGACATATTGCAAATAAGCAGTTGTAATCTGATCTAAGCAGTCACTATATAGCAGTGTTCTGGGTTAATTAGTCCCTTGATTTGTTTATTATTTTTGTATCATAATTATGCTTCTGCAAACAATATTGCAACATAATAATATTGTATTCAGCCTGGTGAACAAAGAGGGAATCAAACAATCTAACTTCAGCAATAGCAGTCATGGCAACAAAATTCTTATACACATGAACATTTTATTTGGTGGAACTCAACTTGCCACATCTCTTCTCTTTAATTGTTTCATGCAAGTTCTCCATTTTAGCTTGCAGTAATCACCTTTTAAGGTCTCTCCACCTGCAGTCAATTATTGAAATTTCATCTCCTTCTCAAAACACAGATGCCATAACCATGACATCAATTTCTTGGAGGCAAAGTTTTTGAGGGAGACGAGGAACCATGGTGTTTCCACTGTTTGGATTTTCATTTTTTCTGAGGAAATTGTCTGCCCATGACTATTTCATGGTGACAAATCACTTGTAAGAATCATTAGGATTACCCTGAATTTTTTAATCTCTCATCTGGTCCTTATATTGTAATAGAGGGAGGTATATGGATAGCTTAACTAAAAAAAATAAGGGTATCAATGTACTTTTAACGGGTTACCGAATTTAAACAGTATATAATAGCAGATACAAAACAAAAAACAGCTACATGTATATTGTATTGTATTCTTAACCCTTTAAGGACACAGCTTTCAGTTTGCTCAATTGTTTTATGACGGAAAAATTCCGTCATATGTCCTTAAGAGGTTAAAAAATAAATAAACAAATGATCAGTGATAGGGAATTTCCTGAACTCAACCACGCAAAATAATACTGAAAGGCAGATGTTGTATAACACTGACCAAGGATACCTAAAATGTTGAAGTTAGATGAGATGCTTCCCACTGAAACAAACTGATTTGGTGAATTTCTTTTATTGTAATGTGTTCTAAAATTAAGATATGCACCCATCATTAATAAAACATTATTTTTAAGTTAGAATGGATGTTTTATCTTGTATCTGCTTCTAGTTATGAATATATAAGATTGTTATTTATTTTAACAACATTAACATACATCTTCAGTCTATCTCAACAGATGGCTGATCTTGATAGGCTTGCCAAGTTTAGTGAAGACTACAGGTTACTGCCTGTCATACCTCTTAACATATTTCTCTAGTAAATAAGGAGAGACCAGATTGCCTTAGAACATTTAAAAAAAAAAAAAAGCATAATATTAACATGTATTTAAAATACTGATTGCAAATTTATTGATTTTTTTATTCCAAATGTATTTATATCAGGAAGCATCACCTGTAACTTATTTGGTTACTTAACATAAATTCCAAACCACTAATTGAATTTTACAACCTTATTATTTCTCCTAAAGCATGCTTATGCATAGTAATAAATTGACCTCTATGTTAATCAATTCAACCAAGTTAGGGCTAGAATACAAGTGGAGCGCTAAACTATTGCACGCCCGCAAACAGGCAAATTTGCCCATTTGCGGGCATGCGATAAAAAAAAAGTCTTTTAAACAAAGATTTCTTCTGGTGGCTGGAGTGCTTTGGATGTATGACTATTTGGATTGACAGGATTTGGCAAATCTTACTCCGTGCCCCAATAACAGGAGTGCTGTTCTCCTTCCTCCTTGATTCTTTGTACTGTTACTAAGTCCAACAGCACAGTTTCTTGATAAAATATTGTCCCCTCTAGTAAGACAGAGTAAATCCTATATTAAAGATACTATACACTTTCTTGATCTTATTAATCAGTACAATAATTTAGAGAATTCAGTACTGTTGTCCACTTAAGATGTTACTTCGTCGTAGACAGTGATCCCCCACTTGGTGTGTGTGTGTGTGTGAGGGGGGGGGGGGCTGTGTATGGGTAACTTTAACATCCAGTGGACTATATAGTAAATCCCAATTGGAATTTCTGGTACTCCTATTGGAAATGGTGTTGACAAATAACTTCTATATCTTTGATAACAAATTGTATCTGCAAAAAAACAGGCACAGCTATGGGGTCCAATGTGGCCCCATCTTATGTGTGCCTGGTCATGTATGCATGCTATTGAGGAGAAATATGTCTACACCCATCCCTCATTTAAACAGTTTTGCCAGGGTTGGTACTGCTACATAGATGACCTTTTCATTGTGTTGAGGGCCCCCCCTGACAAACTATTAGAGTTTAAAAAAGACCTAGAGATCGAAGTTCCTCTTAAAATGTTGTAAAAATGATTACAAACAAGTGGAGTTCTTGGATACTATTGTACACAAACAGAATGACAGACTCACTACTATTTATTTGTGAAACCCACTGATTGTCATACACTCTTACATAGAAAAAGCTTTCATCCTCCTAGAATATTTAATAGTGTCCCCAAATACCAATTGATGCATGTAAATAGAATTGTCTCTGACCTAGAGAGAAGATAGTTAAGGTCTCATGAAATGAAGGAGAAATGTATAAAAAGAGGCTATGACAGACAGGGCCTCTTTAAAATTGAGGATTCCCTACAGATACCAACTAATAGAGAGAAAGGTCTTGAATCTACTAGGATTAATTTTGTTAGTTCATAATACTATGAATAGAAAGGTTTTTAATATTTTTAAAAAAACTTATTACAGGAAGCGTGTCTCTGCAATTGAGCTGTTTGCTGCTTTGTTTTAATAGGTTTTTCATATTATTCTTGTTAGGTGAGGGCTAACTGTGTGAGATTCTGATCTC
This sequence comes from Bombina bombina, assembly GCF_027579735.1. Classification (NCBI taxonomy): domain Eukaryota; kingdom Metazoa; phylum Chordata; class Amphibia; order Anura; family Bombinatoridae; genus Bombina; species Bombina bombina. Next base: position 1,032,902,233 of record NC_069503.1, on the reverse strand, counting down.
TTAAACAACTTGCAGCTAAGGTATGTTTTATAACCCCTCCCATCTGAACAGGTGATTGGTGTTCCTTTTTATGTATGCTAAATAAAGTGTGTTGTGATTATTAATTGTTAGCTTGACAAAGGGGCATGAGCCCCGAAATGTTGCTCTTCAAAAAAGGTTTGCTTTTATCCTGAGTGCCACCTACATTTCTATTTTTGGACTTTACTATTTGGCTCTAAGAGGGGAGCCGGTTAGGTGATGTACCTTTAACTACACATTCTGCTGTGAACAGGTGATGTGCTGATCCTATGTGCTTACTTGATTATCTCTTCAACAAAGAATATCATGGGAATGAAACAAATTTTATAACAGAAGTAAATTAGAAACGTTTTGTAAATTGTTTGCTCTGTCTGCACTACAAAAATATTTTTTTTTGGCTTTCATATCCCTTTAAGGACAGATATTTTTCCAGTTTTTGTTCTTAAATAGCAGAGGCAATATAAGCAGTTTTGCTCAGTATTAGTTTCATCATAATTTTCTGCTCTGTTAAGTGCAGCCATACATATTATTTACATACAAAGAGAGAAGCGCTCTACCAGGAACGAACAACAGCTCAGTGGCTTGTTCTATGGCGATTTACCACCCGGAAGCAGCCTCTTTTAGACCAGTGTGCTTTTCACAGAAGAAAACTTTCCTGAAGTATATCAGTCTGATCCCGCCAAGTAAGGTCAGTCCAGCCCCGAAATACCAGGCAATTCTCCTCTGAACAAGGAACATGACAACCCCAGACGATCGTTTCGGCCTCCTATGGGCCTCGTCAGTGAGGTGCAGCCACATTCCTCTAAGCACACTGGGCAAGGAGTCCACGTCTGGTTTCCCCCATCACCCATAGGGAGACTTCCCCAGGGTCATAATAATTTGCATACAAAGAGAGAAGCGCTCTACCAGGAACGAACAACAGCTCAGTGGCTTGTTCTATGGCGATTTACCACCCGGAAGCAGCCTCTTTTAGACCAGTGTGCTTTTCACAGAAGAAAACTTTCCTGAAGTATATCAGTCTGATCCCTCCAAGTAAGGTCAGTCCAGCCCCGAAATACCAGGCAATTCTCCTCTGAACAAGGAACATGACAACAAAGTTTTCCACTGTGAAAAGCACAATTGGGCAGAAAGAAGCTACTACCAGGTGGTAACCGGGCCATAGAACAAGCTATTGATGCTGCTGTTCGTTCCTGGCAGACTGCTTCTCATTCTGTTTTGCATATGTAAATATGACCCTGGGGATAGTCTCCCTAAGGGTGATGGGGGAAACCAGACGTGGACTCCTTGCCCAATGTGCTTAGAGGGATATGGCTGCACCTCACTGACGAGGCCCAAAGGAGGCCGAAACGATCGTCTGGGGTTGTCATGTTCCTTGTTCAGAGGAGAATTGCCTGGTATTTCGGGGCTGGACTGACCATGTCGGCGGGATCAGACTGATATACTACAGGAAAGTTTTCCTCTGTGAAAAGCACAATTGGGCAGAAAGAAGCTACTACCAGGTGGTAACCGGGCCATAGAACAAGCTATTGATGCTGCTGTTCATTCCTGGCAGACTGCTTCTCATTCTGTTTTGCATATGTAAATATGACCCTGGGGATAGTCTCCCTAAGGGTGATGGGGGAAACCAGACGTGGACTCCTTGCCCAATGTGCTTAGAGGGATATGGCTGCACCTCACTGACGAGGCCCAAAGGAGGCCGAAACGATCGTCTGGGGTTGTCATGTTCCTTGTTCAGAGGAGAATTGCCTGGTATTTCGGGGCTGGACTGACCATGTCGGCGGGAT